>NC_056606.1:8988402-9290486 GCF_018340385.1 Cyprinus carpio | reverse complement strand
TAACAATAGAATGAATGAATTAATATTTTACCATGAATTTAATTTAAATTTCTTTTTCTAACACATGCTCTTTTTTGAACTTTTGTCTTGAATAATTGTTGAAATTACACCACAACTGAGGGAGATAATTTGTGTAAAATATTGAATACTGTTATTTCTAATAAATGTAATTTATGTAAAAATACTGAACACATATTACATATTACTGTATAATATGGATAATTAAGATTTTTTCATGTTTTTGAAAGAAATGATATTGTGAAATATTATTATAATTTGTAACATTTTCTCTTCAACTTTAACATCTTAATAATTTATTCCTGGAATGGCAAAGCTGATTTTGCAGCAGTCATTAATCCAGTTCAACATGATATATGCTTTCTAATGCAGGCCGAGTGAGTTCTAACTCAGTTTGATATAATCACATCATTATTCACATTGCACAGCCATGAACTGGTCTGATTGAGTCCTTTTTGCATCAGCAGCCAATGAGTTTGCAGCTCAGCATTCAAATACTTGGCTAGTGCTTGCTGTAGAAGTTTCAGCGCGCTTCAAGAACCCTCCACTTCCCCAGCTCCACCTGTATATGTACATCTGCTATGGGGAGATTTCCTGTGTGTTATACTGTATATAAGGGTTATTTCATATATGTTATATGTGCAGCAGCAGTATTTTTTTTACATGCTAATCCTTACAGCATGTCTGTGGATATATTGGCAGTAGAAAGTTTCAGTTCAGCAGGTCTTTTCTGCTAAGACCAAACACATTAACATTGACATGTACATTACCTAGCTAAACTCTCAGAGAGTATATATGTCAACAGAGACTCAACGGAGAGTTAATATATATATATATAGATATATATATATATATATATATATATATACACATACACATAAATACATATATATATTGTATATCTTGTATATGGTTTATTCACATTGTTAGAAATGCTTGCATCCTTTATATAACAAAAAAGAAAAAAAATTACAAGTTTGTTATATTTGAAAAACAATCCTCTGGGAAAATGGCTGAGGCTGAAGAAGAAAAAAAAAACATTTGTGCTGCAACAGAACATACAAAAAAATAATAATAAAAAAATAAAACAGAGCATTGAAAACATTATCTTTATTTCTTACAGCAACTGACCAAGTGTAAAACAAGTGTTACCAATTAACTTGAATATATTTAACCTGGAGTAAAAAGAAATAAAGATTATGTAATTTCTGTATGATTTTCTCTTTTCTGTGGAACACAAATGGAGAAATTTAGTACAATGTTGAGGTTACGTTTTCATACATTAAAAGTGAATGCTAACCAGGGGAGTCCTTTATAAATTGTACACTATATTTCAGCTTATCTAAATATACATTTTTAGCACAGATCATTTGCTGACAATGACATAAAAAAGAAAAGAAAAAAAGAAAGGAAAAGCCACCCTCAGGCGGAAGAAATGTTTCTATATAGATAGCAATTTAAAGAATAACCCCATGTATTCTCTAAGATTCATCACTGTTTCCATGTTACATGATATCCCTGTCTCTGCCTCCCCACTCCAGATGAAGTGAACACAGAATTGCTGTGTGTTGATACTATAAGTCATTCTTCATGCGTACAGAAATTAATATTGGCACATGTACACAGACGTAATAGCCTGCTGTTGCAATGTGGCTGATATGTTTTCTGCAATTTTCACAGCAATCATTTCACATTGTTGGAGGGTAAAAGCACTCTGGAGTCATACAGACTCTATATTAGATTCTGGAATCTGAATAACCTAGACGGCAGAGTAAAGAGCTGACGTCAAGGAAGGACATCTTTCAGTAAGCAATCTATTTTGATCATCTAAATAAGCTACAGAAGTACATCAGAGGTGTTTTCACTGAGGAATCAAGCGAGAAAGTGCCTCAAAACAATATTTCGGATGAGATAATAAACAACAAAAACAAGATGAATAAAACAAATATAAAGAAATATGAGACTGAATCATTTCTAAATCACTTTACCAAATGAAGCACCATCCAACAGTGACATCAGCCAATAAAGCTGTGAGTTAAAAAAAAAAAAAAACTTTTTTCAATAATGTGTTTTTGTTTTTGTCCTGTTGGTGAAAAATTTTTAAAGTAAAGTGTTAAAAAAGACTTATTTTTGTGAGTGTGGATCATACACTTTCAATAATAAATAATACATTATACATTTAAATAATAAATAATTGTGTGTATATATATATATATATATATATATATATATTGACAAGTATTGACTGCTTGTTGTATAGTGTAAGATACATACAAATTTTACAGTATTATTGCCTGTTATGTAGCGCAATAAATATTGGACTATATATATATATATATATATATATATATATATATACACACACACACACACACACACACACACACACACACACACACACACACACACACACACACACACACAGGTGCATCTCAATAAATTAGAATGTGGTGGAAAAGTTCATTTCAGTAATTCAACTCAAATTGTGAAACTAGTGTATTAAATAAATTCAATGCACACAGACTGAAGTAGTTTAAGTCTTTGGTTCTTTTAATTGATAATATTTTCTCACACATAAAAAAAAAACACAAAAACACAATATCAAAAAAAAATAATAATAAATAATAACAACAAAAAATAATAATAATAATAAAAAAATAATAATAAAAAAACATTTTTAGTGAATTGTTGGCCTTCTGGAAAGTATGTTCATTTACTGTTCATGTACTCAGTACTTGGTAGGGTCTCCTTTTGCATTAATTACTACCTCAATTCGGTGTGGCATGGAGGTGATTAGTTTGTGGCACTGTTGAGGTGGTATGGAAGACCAGGTTTCTTTGACAGTGGCCTTCAGCTCTCTCTTGTTTCTCATTTTTTTGGTTCTCATTTTCCTCTTGACAATACCCCATAGATTCTCTCTGGGGTTCAGGTCTGGTGAGTTTGCTGGCCAGTCAAGCACACCAACACCATGGTCATTTAACCAACTTTTGGTGCTTTTGGCAGTGTGGGCAGGTGCCAAATCCTGCTGGAAAATGAAATCAGCATCTTCAAAAAGTTGGTCAGCAAAATGAAGCATGAAGTGCTCCAAAATTTCTTGGTAAACGGGTGCAGTTACTTTTGTTTTCAAAAAACACAATGGACCAACACCAGCAGATGACGCCCCAAAGTGAACCAAACTGAGAAACCATTTTGAAGGCTCAGGAAACCTTTGCAGGTGTTTTGAGTTGATTAGCTGATTGGCATGTCACCATATTCTAATTTGTTGAGGTAGCGAATTGGTGGATATATATATATATATATATAGGTTGCTTGTTGTATGGCGTAAGATAAATTCTATTTCATATGCCCTTAACATGCGGAATGGTTAACATCAAACAGAGCTGCATGTATTGGACTAAAACACAGAGAGACAGAGAGGGAGAGAAAAAGAGAGAGAGAAAACTCTGCCTCCTCGTTTCAGAAGTCCATCGCTCTGCACGAAAACTGTATAGTTGCAGCTTTATATAAATAAATTGCCATGGAGCCAGTACCTTGGAGGCTAATTTGCAGCTATGTATAGGAGGAACTCACTGCTGAAAACAGCATGTTTCCCACAGATATCAGTTCTGATCACTCACTCGTTTTACACACCGAAAAACGTCTACATCCATGATAATGATGACCGCTCAGTCAATAGCACTGGGTTTTCTTTGAGGTGCAGGCATTTGTCCTCTCTGCTTCAGCCTTACATAAGAGAAAAATAAGGGTGAGATTGGGGAAGAATAATGCAAATATTAATGAAAATGGGAAAGCGAAGAGGGAGGCCACCAACAGAGTGAAATTGCATTGCACTTACCTGCCTATTATTGGAGTGATTTGACTTAATAGTCAAGGCCATTAAGGATCATCTACTGTGCCATTATTTTTCCTTTCTCATAACACCATGCCCTTGGAGTGATGACCCTGCCAACCATTCCTGTTACCATGACAACATATTCTAAAAGTGATTTGTTTTTTCAAACAGAAGGCAAATGTAACATAAGGCAATGCAAGAAATACCAGGAAATTAGACTACTGGAAAACCAATGTGACGCAGGAAGTAGAAAATCCACTCTACATTTAATTGCTGTTACACTACAGCTGTCATATATTATAGTCAGGGTATTGGTACAGGGACCCGTAGGGGTTGCCCAGGACCAGTTTTAGGACACGTCTATTTAAAGCAACCCATTAGATGCTGTCTAGATCAGTAAACGGGTCTCTCCAGCGGTACGGAAATGGCCTGTGGTCAAAGTCCTCAATCAGATTAGCAGTAGACTGTGTCCAGGATGCTTGAAAACACCGGTCCGGTGTCCGTGTTCGCTTCAAGGACACCGAGTGAGTAACCTTGGTGCATCCAGAGATAAATTATGATATAAATATTCTGGAGACAGCCATTCATTAAAAACACATTGATTGCTCAATTAACTTTTGTTCAAGCCATACAACTGCACTTCTCCACTGCTGTGTTGAAATTATCACTTTAATTATTGCTCAAACCTTCTGATGCATTTTGAATTTCTACTCAACATTTTTAATGCCAGCCCAGAAAACAACTTCAAAATGGCTACTGCAATTATACCTGCATTCTTTAACCAATATAGCGCATTTGCAATTTGGCAACCCAGCAATATTTTTAATTGTTTGTACATTGTTAACGCATTCTTGACTAGATTGAATGTTAAACTTTAGCTGAAGCTCACTTCAGATACAGCTGAATAAATGAAAAGCTGCCAACGAGCCCAAGATGAGGAATTAATACAATCTGTTTCAATCCAGTGTTGCCTGGTTTTTGGTGGGTGCATCTGGCTCCTTGAGTAATGAAGTTATGCAAAGTTACAGTAAGTAAATGCTTGAAATGCCACATGGTGTTCAAAAATACAGTGTTCCTGTTTAGATAATGTCACATACAATTCTCCTGCACTTCAATACAAACACTGGTACTGAAATATATGTATGGCACTGACAGAACATAGAACACTAAGGTATTTTCAAGAATACCATGGAACATACAGTGGTGCAAGCAAAATGTACAAGTAATTTAGGTTCCAAAATATATAAGAAATAATATAGGAAAAATAAATAAATAAATAAATAGATGTGTCCACAAAAGAAAACAAACTTGAATTTTAGGAGATTAATTTCATATGAAATAATGGTCAATAATAATCTCACAAACTTTCTGTATCAAAACTTGTTATTCAGTATTACAGTTGCATAATTTCTAGAATTCTGTTGTTTTGGTTTTTGCACCCTAGCTTCACTTTTATGTCAAAAAGCAGGAGCTTTATTAAAGTCAATATGAATAGCTATTTGCAGGATATTTTACTTATGTAGTGTGACATATTTTCAATTAAAACAGCATATTAAATGAGAAAAAGTTAAAACTTAAATAAAGTCTTGGTTTGCAATACAAAATTGAGCCAAACTAAATGTGAGTCTGCTAAATGTCTAAATAGATATTTGGCTGTTGGGCAACAAAGTTCACAGTTTAACAGAGAAGAACAGCAGATTCAGAAGACAAAGTTATTACATTTTGATTAAAAATCGCAAAGACAGACATATAATAAGACCAGGAATTATGAATTATTATAGGAATGCATTATGAAATGAAATGGGCTCAATTTTGCTCTCACATTAACTTTTAAAAAAAGTATGAGTGCATTGTAAAACACTTTGGACATCTTAAACTCAATTTCAAGAGTTCAGTGATGAATGTCATCAGTTCATGAGATATTATTACAGCAGTACTGAAGACCCCCATCATATGATTTTCTTTTGATTGGCTTGTTGAATTAGTTATTTCTATCAAACCCAGCAGATGACAATTATAATTTTTTTAAGTTTATTGTACACACAGCATATACATATTGTAAACTATAATAATTACAAATGTAGCCTTTTCTGAAGATTTAAAATTTAATTTATAAATAGAATAGAACAGAACAGAACATAATATAATATGTTTGAGTTACTGTCATGATACACTCCTGGAAGGAACAAAGGAGCCGTGGATAAATGAAACCGTCATTTATTAAACCCAACACACAGGGTAGATCCACACTTGGAAGGGAAGGAAAACAAACGTACCCAACTGGTTGACCCAACAAAGAAACATGTGGCAGACTGAGCTTAAAATACTAAACCTAACGAGGGATAAACAGGTGAGAGGAATCAACAGGTGAGAGGAATCAACTAATAATGGGATAACGAGGACTGGAACAGGCACGACCAAATATGGGCACTTGAGGGAGAAAACATTATTATTGCCCCCTTCCCAGAAGGTGGATCCTCACGCCATAGAATCAACAGAGGGAGGGACGTGTGAGAACTGGGAGGAGGCTCAGGAGGAGGATGGACACCAGGAGGGGGCCAGCAGAGTTCAGAAAGGTGCGATGGAGGGAGGAGCCAGGGCGGATCAGACGGAGGAAGGAGCAAGGGAGATGACAGGAGGGACTTGGAGCATGCGGTGCTGGGTGGGACCCAGGCCACAGCCATAATGGCGACCCACGGTGGAGCCGACGGAGGGAGGAGCCATGGAAGAGGAAGGGCTGATGATTCCAGGGGGCCAACCAACTGCGGCGGAGCAGATGGTGGAGGAGCCCGAGGCGGAGAAGGAGAGCCGATGAGCTGGGGTGACGGGGAGGATCGCGAGGGGGCGACAGAGAACCCAGGTGAAGCCGAAGGGAAGGAGGAGACTGATGGAGCCAGAGGGACGGAGGGACGAGGTGCAGCCGGAGGAGCCCAACTCACACCATATTGATGGTGGGCTGGGGGCGAGCAGATGGGCTGGCAGACGACAGCGGTGGAGGAGGCAGGAGAGGGTGGGTGGTCAGGCATTTGTGAGCCTCCGGGCTTAACTTGGGACCAGGAGCCCTCTCAGGGCTGGACGTGGAAACAGGAGCCTTCTCTGGGCTAGACATGGGAACAGGAACTTTCTCTGGACTAAACTCAGGAACGGGAGGGACAGAGTTCACCAACAGAGGAGTAAGGAAAGGGGGCAGGTCGGTAAACAGGTCAGTTAATTTTTCCTCCACTTTGCATTCTCCCAAATCCCTTTTCAGCTCACCCTTAGCGATGGCGCAGGGGGCGGAACTCCTCTCCACACTCTCTCTGTCCATGGCTTTCTCCCTTGTGGCAGGCGTTGTAGCTGGATCTTGCACCTGGTCTGCCGATCCGTGATGCTCTGGCTCTGTGGCAATTCTCAGCTCTGTCGCACTCTTATGCGATGACTCATCGGGTGCAATGGGCTTTGGCTCTCCATCAGGGGTGGCTCGGGCCTAAGCTCTGCACAGTGGGAAGATGCAGGGCTGGGCACTGGGTCAGGAGTGGAACTGGCGAGATTCTCCAGGGAACAGATGGGGACGGAGATCCGTTTCTCGCAAGTGTCCACTCCACAAAGGCAGCAAAGTCCTCTCTAGGGCCATCTTCAGACCACGGCGCTCTGTACACGGTGTTCAAACTGGCATCGTAGAACATCGTCCGGGTAGCTGGTGAGGTTAGTGAGGACCAGGAACACTCTGGTATGGCCCTCGAGAGATCTATTCCCCTGCTCCAACAGG
Source organism: Cyprinus carpio (assembly GCF_018340385.1). Classification (NCBI taxonomy): domain Eukaryota; kingdom Metazoa; phylum Chordata; class Actinopteri; order Cypriniformes; family Cyprinidae; genus Cyprinus; species Cyprinus carpio. Next base: position 9,282,888 of record NC_056606.1, on the reverse strand, counting down.
AGGAGGAGGTATACTGGACGGGCAAAGGGGATCCATTAGGAACTACGGAAACAAAACAACAACAACAACAACAAACTTAATAAAATGAGGAAACAAAACAGAGGGGGAACACAAAGTAATACTGTTTGTAGGTCGGGTCATCTGTCACTATATACGCTGCCAGAAGGAACAAAGGAGCCATGGATAATCGAAACTGTCATTTATTCAATCTAACACACAGGAAAAAACAACAACATAAATGGAAGAAACAAAAAAGAAAAAAACTCATACACACAATAAAAAAACAAATTACACTTATACAGGGAGGGGGGTACTCTAGGTTCGGGCCATTCCTGAGCTCGGAGCCCTTCCCCGGACAGCACACCAAATATGCATTATCATACTTCAGCTAATTATATGTTAGCGTGAACTCGTGAATAATGGGATAATGAGAACAGGAACAGGAACGACCAAATATGGGCACATGAGGGAGACAACACACACAAAAAAGGTCCATAATCCTGACAGTTACAGGTTTATTATAAGACAGCACTGAAGACTACCATAAATTTTTCATTGGCCTGATGAAAAAAAAAAAAAAAAAAATTATATATATGCACATATTTACTGCAGACTGTAATATTGACAAATGTAAGCATTTCTAAAGATTTTTTTTTTTCATCTGATTTCATCTATAATAGTTCCTCTCATGAAATAATAAAAATAATTTTATGTGTTATTTGCCATTTCTTTGAAACTATTTGTGAAATGTAGCAATTTCTAAGTAAAATAAAAAAAAAAAAACATTTTAAAAATCCTGCCTATATTTGTATAATGTCATGACTTTTCCCCTCACAAATCAAATAAATCACATAAATAAACTGGCAGTCTCTATCTGAAACTCCTCTACCACCCATGAAGTTGATACAGCAGTCGTGTTGCATGCAGGACTATCACTGAACCCCCACACAGATTGTTGAGAATGAGATGAGGCAGTTGTTTTGCTTCCTCTATCTGAAGTCTTCACGCTTCTCTTCGGCCTATTATGACAGCGCATTGTGCACACAGATAATGAAGTGGAACGCTACTTCCAGACCACTCGCTGTAATGGAAGCCCAGTCACAATGATTAATGCGCTATTCACCATGAACTCAACGTTTTAGAAGCTTGTCAATTCTTCTGGCCTGCCACCGAACAACGTTAACAAATGCTTCAGCTTTCCCTCATTAAAATGCAAATACATTTACTCTGTTGTTGATTTTTAACCAACACATAGCAGGACTTGCACAATTTAAATGAAAGCAGATGTGACTAACGTGTTGTAGCTGCCGTCATACCTGCAGGTTGACTACACGGTTTTGCATAATATGTAAAATTATGAATATATTAAAGACTTTCCTGCATACTGTATATAGAGGCAGAAAGATGAGTGAGCTAGTGACCATTTAGTCATGTTATATGGTATTAATAAAAGAGTTTGGCTAGTTGTCAAAAAATACACACTACCTTTTTTAATAAATTTATATTTTTATTTAGCAAGGACACAATAATGTTATTAAAAGTGACAGTCAAGTAATTCATAATGTTAGAAATGCTGTTTATATTAAATAAACACTAAAAAAAATAAAAATTATAATAATTAGAATAAATATGAAAAATTTCAAAATTAATTTATAATAATATGAAATGTTCCTTTGACACCAAATTAGAATAATTTCTGAAGGATCATGTGACACTGAAGACTGGAGTAATGATGCTGAAAATTCAGCTTTGCATAACAGAAATAAATTACATTTTAAAATACAGTGCCTAGAGAAAGTATTCATACCCCTTCAATTGTTGGCTGTTTTTCAGTGGCAGGGACTGAGGGACTCGTCAGAGTAGAAGAAAAGCTCAATGCACCAAAATATAGAGATAGCCTCAATGAAAACCCAGTCCAGAGCATTCAGAACCTCAGACTGGGCAGAAGGTTCACTTTCCAACAGGACAATGACCCTAAGCACACAGCAAGAGTGGCTTATAGACAACTCTGTGAATGTCTTTGAATGGCCCAGCCACAGCCTGAGCTTAAACCCAATCAAATATTTCTGAAGAAACCTGAAAATGTGTGTCTGGCCCAGGCGCGCTGGAAGCTGTTTTCATGCGGGGGGGGGGGGGGGGGGGGGGGGGCGGGTGGGGGGGGGGGGGGGGGGGGGGGGGGGGGGGGGGGGGGGGGGGGGGGGGTGGGGGGGGGGGGGGGGGCTGAGGGCTGGTTGGAAAATATGTGACGTCATTATGTTGTGACTGACGACATGAAATTTCTCTACTAGTCTTCTCCCCCTGGCGTGATTGTTACTGTTTTATACACAAAAAATTGTACTTGATGTACTTGTACTTTGATGTTTAATAAAAATAAATAAATAAAAAAATAATTAAAAAAAATATCTGTACTGTTTAAGCTATGTGTTGTAGCCATTAAAGAAAACATATTTGGTTTCATATTTGTTTAAATATTATAGGCTAATGTAATTTTTGTTATTTATTTAATCAATCTTTATTATGAAAGTGAGCATGCAGCATGAGAAAGATATGATACATCATGCTCAATAAGCCTATGAGACATGGAGTAGGTAAGACATGATTTTGACCACTTTATTGAGTTTTGTTTTGTAGAAAGACTCTGTTTAAAAGATTTTCGTTTTGTATAAATTGTATCTTAATTTTGATCAATATTTTATCAACCCATTGCCTGTTTTTAATAAACAAGCAAATATATTAGCAGACAATGTAATAAGGTGCCGGCACATCACTTGTATTGCACGTGAACTGGAGGGCGCAGAAACTCAGCTTGTGCCTCACAGACAGTTTTGAGAAATATAGGCTATCTATTATAGAAAGCTTAAAAATGTCTACTTTTGAAACGAAAATATTCAAAACGAAAAAATAAATAGGCTACTCTCTGAATATGTAGGCCTAATCCATATGAAATGTGCATTTCTCTCTGGCGTTCATGGCGAGTCCGCATCGTCACAGCGACACAGAAAACACCATTTTATTAATAACAATAAATGTCTCCTTGCTATTTTTGACAAATTCATAATCATTTCTTCAGCCGGTTCTTTGTGGCAAAATTATGCATGCGGTCCTGCGCTTGAGAGCGGCTAGTAAGACGCCCATTATTCTGACGGAAGCCAATTATTCTGACGGTGACGGAAGCATTCCTGAGGAGGCTAGGTTAGTCTTTTATCAACGAAATATTAAAATATTAATCATTAGTTTATATCTTATACACTATATCTTAATGCCACATTAAACACATTGTTATGTCTGTTTTTTATTTTTTTATTTTTATTTTTTTTCACGTTTATAAGTACAATATTAGGTTAGTCCACAGCCCCCCACCAGGGGGGGCTGATGCTATGACGGGGGGGGCTGCAGCCCCCGCTGCACCCCCCTTCCCGCGCCATTGGTCTGGCCCCATCCAACCTGACAGAGCTTGAGAGGTGGAGAGGCGAGGAGAAGAATGGCAAATAATTGCCAAATGCTGATGTGCAAAGCTTCTTGCATCATACCCAAAAATACTTGAGCATGTAAAGGTGCTTCAGCTAAGAACTGAGGTAAGGATATGAATACTTATGCAGTGTGCTTATATATATTTTTTATATATATATTTACAAAGTTGTGACAATTCTGTTTTTGCTTTTTTCATTATGGTGTATGGAGTGTAAATTGAAGTGATTTAAAGCATAAGGCAGCAACAAAACGTGAAAAAAAAAAAAAAAAATGAAGGGGTATGAATACTTTTTTTATTTATGTCATCTCAGTGTCATCTCCCAGTGATACTGTGATATTAACACCACTTTGACACCAGAGAGAGTGAAAATGACATATTACTGTGAGTCAGAAAAGAAAAGTAAAACAGGGTAAAGGAAGGAATTTGTATAAAAAAAAAAACAAAAAAAAAACAATGCTAATTCACTGCTCCCTACACATTTTGGACTTTTTCCCTCATTCGCTACAGCAGAACTGTCAAATACAGTATGTCTATATCAGATGACACTGATTCAACTATTTTTCATTTTTCACAGCAGCCTGCCATGTCCAATGTCCTTTAGCTTGAGGACATAAAAACAATTTAAGAGTCAGGAAGAGCAAATGCTGAGAAGACCAGTGTTTTCTGACAGGAGATATATACATTTATATATAATGAATAATAATAATAATAATAATAATAATTTATTATTATTTATTAGCCGTTGCAACTTCTAACATGCAATCCAAATTGTAAATAAAAAATAAATAAAAAAACTCCTAGACTTTTTGCAGTTTAAACCAAATCACTGAAATGAATGAAACCATTGGGACAATCAGTTTGAATTGAACAGAGTGTCATCTGTCTTAGTCACGGACTGAATCATCAGACAACTTCATTTTTATTATTCATTCACTCTCTGAACTTAATATGAATGACTCAGAGTGAGTCAAGAATCATTACTTTGATCTTTTGAAATGGCAAAAGTGGCTCATTTGTTAAGTTATCAAAAAATGAAATCAGCCTTTAACTGGCTGGTTGATCATTTGATGACCAAACAATCTAAATATGCTACAAAACAGTATCATTTACAATTTACAAGTTATCAGCAGTCACCAAAAAAAAAGAGAAAAAGTGACCAATTCTCACTATTAACAAGCTTCTAATTAGCATGCATATTACTGGCATATTGGCTGTTTATCAATACTTCTAAAACACATATTAATATCTTATTCTATTTTAGATCTTACCCCATACCAAAACCTAACAACTACAGCTACCAAGGCAAAAGTCATAGTTAATGGTTGGTTAATAGAATTGGTCCACCATACTAAAGTGTGACTGAAAAAGTCTGTTAAATGAATACATACATGCATACATACATATAAACGAACAACGGGTGCTGAAAGAGTTATGCTATTTGATAATAGTTGAATGCATTGAAAAATGACTGATAATTAATAGATAATCTAATCCTTAATCAAGAAAAGACTGATCTCTGAATGAGTACAATATACTTCAAAGTCATGGTTACATCACAGCAGCACAGCAATAGAGTGAAGACAAAATAATACGGTGTATGTTTGCAATAGTTCGCTCCTGTCACACTCTCTTATGTGTGAAATTCAAAATTCTTTAGAGGCCTTCATTTCTGAGAGGAAAAAAGTATATACCTTAGCGAGCTTTTCCATTGAAGCTGCTGAATGAATATTTCCATTCCATTCCAAGCACATAGAGAGACTCACAGATAAACTACAGGCTGAAATTTGACTGCCACTCTCTCTGAAGAGAAAAAAAAAACTCTTTATGGCATATACCATCCATAGACTTAGCATCAGGAGATTTGCTGTGCAATTTTTTCTTATCGTATGAAGAAGAAAACCCTATATTTTGAGCTTTAGGCACTTCAGTAATTGACATTTACAAAAATCTTAAAGAGTAAATAATTGACACGCACAGAGAAACAGAGAAATGCACAATTAGCCCAAGAAATAAGCAATGAACTACTATTTTATCTGCAAAAAATGAAATAAATACAGTTTATATACGTTTCTATGAACACACATTATGTTTCAATGAACATTATTTCTGTAATGCAATATTTACAAAAGATTGCTCATAATAAACAAATATTATACTCCACATAAAACTTTTCTTATAATAGCAACCCAGTGATATTAGATGCTGCATGAAGAGATCTTCCATATAGCTCAAATCACGCCATTACATAACTATATTAATATCTCCTCTGGGCTGTCACCATCTCTGGGGGGAATTTTATTGCTCAAAGTTGTTCTTTCTTCCTCTTTCCCAGGAGTAATAAAATAGACACCAAAGAGACAATTGTTATCATAAAGTGAGACTATAGAGCTACAGTATAATATTATTGTGGACAGAACTGCTCAGATTATTTGATTTTGGAGAAGTAACAGACATTAAATTGTTTATATTTAAATCTTTGATTCTGAAGTATGTGATAAGACAAAAATAATCAGATAATAAGATAAAAAGCATAATCATATCATATTTACATTTTAATATATTTTAAACACATATAACAAGTACTTCCATCAGAAATGTACTTTTTGTATTAAAGTAAAATAGTACCATTTTCAATATATATATATATATATATATATATAATATATATTATATATTAGTATATATATATATATATCAAAACAAATAAAATGTAATAAAATAACTAATTTTTTTCCACTTTTAATTTTAATATATGCAAGTACACAAAAAATTATTTCCAAAAATAATTATTTTATTAATAATAATAATTTAATTATAAAAAACAAAAAAATCCAATGTATTTTTTATTTTTTAAACAAATGTGAATTATTAATTCATAAATATGAAATGTTTTTGGGGAGTTGCACCACATAAAATTTCGTAACCTGAACTAAATGTCTGGTAATAAAAAGGTCACATTATCTGATATTTGAAAAAACATACTGTTTTTCGACTCTATGATATAATTTTTGATTGAATTTTTCTGATTGTTGGTTGCATCACAAGATCTGGAGGAAAAACTTTTTTTTACACCCTTAAATATCAATAAGCAGTTTCAAATATTTTTCCAAGAAGTTATAATAAACGATTACGCCAAGCTAGTTAATAAGGTTTTCTTTTTAATGTACCATTTGCTTAACTATCTCCACCCCTTTTCAATCTGCACATCAAATCAAGCATAGGTCAAAGCAAGCATGGTGTTTGTGTTGAGAGGTGCGTTAAAGCCCTGAAGCAAGTCATGTGAAAAAAAGACTTTGCTGGATGTCAGCAGAATCTTACTGTAAGTGACAGTAAACGTCAGATAAAGCAAGAACTGAATGGTAATCTTTCACATCTTTTCCAGCTACCCGTTCTGGTAATTGCTTTCACAATATGTGCACTTCTCGAAGAGAAGAGTTTTTGTCAAGAACATACATTTAAATCTTATTTTTTTTATGTCTTAATGTCAGTCTCTATAATGACTGCCTACCATTTATACGTCCTTCTTCCATGTTAATTTTCCTGGCATATCTCATTCTGTTCAGCTTATATTGATACCTTTTCAAATAAACTACCAACCTGTCACACAGGGGAGAAAAGCAGCACACAGCTATGTTACAAAACGATTAAGATTATCTGTCTATGACAGGTCAGTTTACAAAGTCATTGACAAAAACGTTCAATATGTAGCTAAGAGCCAGACTTGAGTGAGCTGGAGTCTGAAACTCGCCAAAGGCAACAATCTATTAGAAAATAAAACCAGCACTCTGGGCTGCCTATAAGCTGCGGAAAGATCAAGTCTTTAATGATACAAATCGATAATGACATAAACATGATAAGTCTTACTAATTGTGAATCCATATGGGTGTTCAAACAGTGCTATTGATGTAAAGTATGAGGCAATTTTGTCATAATTAATAAAGGAATATTCTGAATCCACAGCATATATATTTATACACATACACACACACATACACACACACATACATACATTATGAGCGTCTTGTAAATAAAATAAAGTTTTTTGTAAATAAATAATTTTTTTTTATAGTCATTTTCAGGTTTTTGGTTTAAGGTTTCTTGTTGTTATGGCAATAAATTTATAAAAATGGATATACGTTCACACAGAAAAGGTAAGTCAGCAATTTCTTCACACTAAAATAATGTTAACAGTCATATTGTTTATGGCTTGTGGCAATACTACTGAAAAAAATGAGTAATCAGTAGTGTTTTTATTAAAATTAAAAATATTTTGTGTTAAACAAAATATAAATATTAGATCAACTAAAACAAAAACAAAAAAACAATTTTTGCCTTGGCAGCTTACCACAATACAAGAAGTTTAATTTGAAGTACTAACATTTCTAAAACTTAAAGGGTTAGTTCACCCAAAAATGAAAATTCTGTCATCAATTACCCACCCTCATGTCATTCCAAACCTTCGTCCATCTTTGGAACACAAATTAAGCTATTTTTGATAAAATCTGAGAGCTCTCTGACCCTCCGTAGACAGCAATGCAACTGCAATGCTCCCAGGTCCAGAAACGTAGCAAGGACATCAGTAAAATAGTCCATGTGACATCGGTGGTTCGACCGTAATTTTACGAAGCTTCGAGAATACTTTTTGTGCGCAAAGAAAACAATAATAACATAATTTATTCAACAGTTCTTCTTCCCGAGTTACCGTCTTCATTTTGGAGAGTATCCACTGAACGTAATCAACGTAATCAGCGTTGTTTACATTCAGTAGACAGCGCACGCATGCTGAACATAAACAATGCTGATTATGTTGTTTACGTTCAGTGGATACTCTCCTAAATGGCGGAAGACAGTAAATAATATAAATAAATTAAATCTAAATAGAAACAAACAAACAAAAACTAAAAAAAAAAAAAACATAAAAAAATACCTAAAACTTAAAATAATGATAATAAAAATAATAATTTTATACATTTTATAATTTAAACTAATATAAAATAATATAAAATAAAATCTAATTCAAAATATTAATAAATACTAAAATAGTATATAAATAATATTAAAATGACACTATGAGTATTGTAATGTTTACGTGTCATTGCCATACACTGCCATTGTACATGCCTCACTATAATCCATATATTTATAAAAAAAAAACAAAAAAAAAAACAACAACAACAGACATGTGTAAGTTAGTTTTTGTGTTAATAATCATTATGCCACTAATAATGCTGGCTAGAAATATATCTGTAGACATGAAATTCTAAATGCACTAAAAATGAACTGTGCCAGCATGACCACCCACTTTCTGCAGGTGTTAATACCACAGTGTTAAATATCTCTGAAATTTATAAATAAGACACAAAACAAGCCTAATTTACATAAAAAAGGAGGCATATACTATACCAGCGCAGATAGCACCTAGTAGTGGGTGGTTATTGAATAAGACGCCCATTTGAGCTGAAATAAAATGCAAAAGTGACACAATATTTCAGTAAACTGGCCCTCAAATTTTGGGGTTGATGACACAATCAAACATTTGAAACACGTCATAAACCTGAAAATGAAAATACCAGTGTAGCCGACTTTGAGTATGAAGTAAGAGTTCTGTAATTACAAAAGATAATTAGTAATTTCACAGATGAATGATTATGCAGGGTGATATTTCTCCACCAAATCACAGCAATCGACATCTCAGTAAGTAAACTGGCACACAACTCACATCCAGATTCATTGAGAACAAATACAACGTGAAAACATCCATCAGCCTATTCAACATAATTACTATATATCTCTAAAAAGAAAGAAAGAAAGAATTTTGCTTTGAAAAAGAGCTCTCAAATGCAACAATGCTCCCGAAGTTCCCCATAGTGAAGCATTGCAGTCATTTGTGAGGAATTCCAGACCCATTAAGATCGCACAGTAATTAACAGCCTTCATCGCCTCTGATGTTTGCACAAAACTAGCAGAAATACCCAAGCTCTTGAGTAAACTGTGAAGTTGTTGTATACAAGGAAATGCCTGAAGACTTTCAATAGCCTTTTAAAGTGAAGTGTGAGGTAAAGAACAAAACAGATGATTTGTTTGTAGTGCAGCGTTAAAAAAAAGAAAGTTGGTCATGATTTTGTAAAAATTTACAGCATGTGTGTCCACTTTACAGAGGACCAGAGTTGCTAAGTGGGCTTGTAAATCATCTTATGGTCTCAGTGAGCCTATGTGTCCTACATTATGTCTCGGTTAAGGATATCCTCATTATACACAATGTGACAAATTTATTCCGCAGCTGAACTAGTGCCCTGAAGAAATTGTTTTTATGTGGTGACCCTAATAGTGATATTCCCTAAAAAGTGCACATTTAACATTCGAAAAATTTGTTAAATAACTGGCCTAGTAACTTTTTTGTGTGTTGTAATGGTAGATGTGTGTGATTATGTAGGCCGAAATGCGCAAAAAGCTTGACTGAGACCCAATTATTTCCTGCGCAGTACATGACGTCTGATGATTGGCTCACAGCAGATAGGACAAGCGGTGTTTTTGCATATGGCTACGCTAATTACACTTTACACCCTATACTTAGTCCACAGCAATATGAGCATCCTACTGTTCTTTAATTGAGCTCGCATTTTTCAGGCTTTTCAACCCCCCAAAAATGGGAGATGTGCAGAATCGTGCCAGGAGACTAAGCTGAATCCATAAAATGCAAAAAGACCATGGACTGTGACAAAGCTGTAATTATTTGGAAATTACCATGCAGTCATATTTACCATTGTTTGGTCCATTTATTGTACATGTTTGGGAATTTCGCGTGAGGGTGAAAGTTTTCCCCACATTGATTTCGCAACAGGTTCAAGTTAGTCTGGTGGATTATTTGCACTGACCAACAGAAAGCTGCTTGGTTTAAAAGTGACTTCTGTGTCTGAGTTGTGCTTTATACATCACTACAACAGCCAATTCCCATCAAACACAGAACGTTCTCCTAAAGTTAGTTTTTGGTTCCCATGTAGTTATTTTTTTTGAGAACCAAGAATTAACATTCTAGGAATGTTCTTTTTAGGTTTATTTTTTGCAACCATAAAATAACGTTGCCAGAACGTTGTGGAATGGTTATTTTTAAAAGATCCTAAAAATAACTAACAGAATATAACAGAATGTTCCCTTAGGCCCCGATCAGACAGAATGCGTTTTGTGCGCTGTTTATGCGCCCCAAACGCAATTTTAAGTGTTTTTTTCTGTTAGCTTTCAAATAATTCTTAAGTTAGGACAGCTGTCAGTTTTTACTAAATTTAAGACAATTTATATTAATTTATGACAAGTTAGGAGGTTTCTTTAATATCCCCTTCCTATCTGTAGTTAAGATAAGATAACACACTTAGGAAATGCTGTTCTGCAATTTGTCCTAAATGTGGTCCTAACCGAAATACTTTTTAAAGTATTTGTATTTCGCACACCAGCATATCTTATCACAAAATATAAGTTCCAGTGATGTTAAAAACAACAGGAAATTGCTAACGTATATCCATTTTTATGTGGTAGAGCCTAGTCACTGCTATAAAACATAATTGGCTACTAATGACATTTAGAATACCTGGAGAATGCTTTTTATGAATAATAATGCTTTTTAGAACTAGATCATGAAGTTAGAGCAAAAGCTACTGTGGATATGCTAACAAGCTAAATCACTTGTTTGCTGTTTGCTACTCAGGTGCAGATGGTAGGGTAGAGTGGGGGAAAACACCCCCTACTGTTTTTCCCAAACTAACCACAAGATGAAGTCAAGATAAATTTTTATTGTAACTATGGATGTTGACGAGAGAGATGTAGAAGTTTTCACCATGAAGCTTACACTGGTGATAAAAACGGATTTCACAGTAAATTATATAATTTTCAGCAGTAAGGAAAAAAAGTTTTTAAAGTTTGTTGTTTTGTAAAACATCACAGTTATATATGATATGAGAACAGTAGGGCCTGTAGATAGGGAGAATGTGTTATTTAAAGGGGGTCCTATTATGCACTTTTACAAAGTCTTGATTTTGTTTTGCAGGTATACTAGAACAGGCTCTCATACTAGTTTGTTCGAAAAACACATTATTTTTCACATATTTTACATTATTACAACACCTCTCTGCCCAGACTGGCATGAACAACTCTAATAGTTTCTGTATCAAATGAAGGCCCGCCTTTTGAAATACGAAATGTGCTGTGATTGGGTAGCTGGGCCAGTGTGTGTTGTGATTGGCAGCACTTGGGGCCTGGTTGGAAAATGTTATACCCCTTACCATAGCCGCCTGCGAGATTCAGTGTAAATATGGCGTCAAAATCAAATCAATTTGAGCGCGATTTAAACCCAGATGAGCCGTCTGCCTTGGGAAAGCTAGTGTGTCTCTGACATAGTGATAACACTCGATGCCTTCTCTAGTGCAGCTCAACCAGGTCTCGTCTCATTCGGTGTCGGCGATCTTTGGATATCACAAATCCGGTATGCCGTTGTAGTCCAAAACGAGTTGTTCGTTGTAGTTTTGAAGAGTGAAAATAAAAGTTTACTCCTTTTGAAGTGGGACTTTGAGCTTTTTAACTTTGCAGATCTTTTTCATGCTCAAACAGCAAACATTACAGACTAACTAAAGTTGAAAAAGGGAAAAAGCATAATAGCACCCCTTTAATAAAAATATAATTATATTTTCAGAATGACATTTTTTTTTTTTTTTCAAACCTAGTCTGTGGGATAAAACGCCCCCAGGGAGCAATGAGCAATTACTGTAGTTATTCTGTTCTGAACATCAAATCCTTTGTTTTTTTCCATCAAATATATTCTAACTACAGTGTAGATGGCTGAATAAAAATATTTGGATTTTATATTTATAAATTACATCAAGTTAGCATCAGCTGGCTAGTTAGCTAGCCAGTTAACATCAGCTAACAAAATTTTTCAAATAGGCTATTATAATTTTGTAATTTGTAATTATTAATTATATTCTTTTTTTAAATTACTCTAGTTTAATACTCTACCGTATTAGGCATGCATTCTCATTCTAGAGAGCATTTGATTTGTGTTTAGCACACTAATCATCAATATTTTGCTCCAAGGGAAATATTAAACATGTTTATTTGCTAAAAGTTGACTTTGCTAACTTTACACTAGCAAACAGACATGGGCTAGAAGCCACAAAGCTCTTATTTTTACTGCATGGGATCTTTAAAGCAAACAAACTCCTATGATCTCAGATCAAACTGGTCTAGCGACTCTTTTGGGGATAATTTTAGTCTTATTGGATACAGAAGAGTGCTAGACTGTATTAGCATGGAGATAAGCTAATGAAAGAAATGAATCTTGTTTCATTACCGATGGACATTTATGAGCCCTCTGAACTGTATTATGCTGTGATTTGAGTCCTGAGGGTTTTTACTAGCAATTAAGCATAAACTGGACGATGGACAGTTAATATCCTACAGTGTCTGAGTGGTGTTGACCTGACTGGCCTTAGACTCTATTACTAAGAAATGATCATAGCAAAATAGGAATGTGTCTCTGAATAACAGCCATGACCAGGCTCATAGCCAGCTACGAGGTCACTGAGGTCTGAACCTCAGTAAAATTATCATTTTCAAAAATAAAATTTGTTCTATGAATGACTATTTGCTGTTTAAAACTCATATGAATGTCTGCATAATATGTATAATTCCATTTATATAGTTTGCAAGAATGTTAGTGTCCGTGGTATGAAAATGATCACTGCGAGTCGCTGAGACGCTGGGAGAGTGAACGAGGCTTGAGAGAGTTGTGACTCGTGAGTGAGGGAGCGGGAGCCGTGTTTCCAGATCCAGCTATTATAAGTGTTTTTGGTCTTATCCACTTAGTTTGACACTTTAGAAAGTTAATAAAGTGGGACATTGCCGTTAAGCATCAGCGATATCTTTCTCTTATCTCATTTGCAAAAGATTTGAAATAATTTAGGCTTATTTTTTACTTTTTTTTCAATTTTTGTTTGTTTTAATAGCAATATCTGGCAACACTGCATCACCGGCACTAAACTGACAGTAATATATAAAGCCCATGGATATGCTATTGTTGACAGGATACGACATTTGGTAAGGGAAACAAAAAAAAAAAAATATATATATATATATCATGATATTATCTGTCAGAAACATTCTCAATGCTTTCAAAAACAGTAGCATGTAACACTAGTACACAGATCTGTAGAACATGTATGAAATGAACATGAACGTACAGAATGAAATGAAATCTGCAAACACTAGCCATGAAAAAGTTTATGCTATGTCATTGAGTATAGGCCTATTAGTTAATTCACAAAGTCACGCTAAAAACATTCATAAGAGCACTAGACAAAGATATCATCTATACAGCAATGATTATTAATGAAAACTATAAAAGTAATATGTATTGCTGCATGAATAATAAGCAACTGATAAAATTATGCACCCCATAGTAAAGTATTTACAAATGTTAATGCATTAAATAGGGTATGGTTTAAAAATGATCACCTCTCTTTTAAAGTGTTTATAGTGTATATAATGAGTTGTATTTGTAGGGGGTTATTATAGCACAATTCTTTAACACCCCAATTTGTTACCCCCCCAAACCCCCAAATACACACACACACACACACACACACACCTAACCTCACTAACTTTCAAAGCCTGGCCATGGCCATTGCCATGACGTATGCTGGTCTAATCTTCAAAGGCGTTACTATTTATTTCAGAGAGCCATTTCACTCAACAGCCATGATTTATACTATAAGAATCATGATGCAGCAAATTTAGTTCAAAAGTATATCTTTTCATAGCATCTTTACCAAGGTCCAGTGCAAAGAGTTCATTATGTTCAGGAGAAGACACTGAATAAATGAGTGTAATGACTCTTGGCATAGTGCAGACTGACTAGAGAGATTAAAACATCTCAGAGCTGGCATTTTTTTCTTTCGGAGATTCCACTCTGCTCAGTCTAATAGACTGTTATGGTAAAAAATGTGCCTCAATCAAAGTTTTACTTCTCATGGTTCGGCTGAATATAGCAGGTGCACTCCAGGTACAAGGTCATAAAAGGACCAGGGTGACCCAAAACTTTAAAGAGCAGGTCACAATCCTTACATAAAAACAACCCTCAAACATTTTAAAAATTAACTATCCTTTTTTTTTTTTTTTTTTGAATTTGTTTTTATTTTACTACTTTTTTTTTTTTTTTATTATGCAAACAGATTATTACAATATTTACAAAAAACAAATGAAATGCAAAAAACAAATCTAATGTAACTATCCTTACATGAAAACAATCTGCAAAGTTGTTAATCAAAAAAGTGCATGATAAATAAAGATATTGCCTCTCAAAAGATAGAGTCGGTTCTGAATCACCTTAACGTGTCGTTATATTTTCGAATCTTTTGCCTGTTACCGGTATACGTGACTGGGTAACACATTTGCATAATTCCCGCCTGCCCGCAATATACGAACAGAGTCTGACATGCCCACAAACACTTCCACTAGTTAAGGCACTAAGTAAGGTGCTTTGTCAATGGTAGCGCTGGGGCAAGTTCAAACTCAAACCGGTGTGCACCGTTTTGCTACGGTTTCCGGTTTGAACGACATGTTTCCTGTAAACGGTGTGCAACGGGGTTTGAGGTGCGTTTTCTCTTGTTTGGTGGGTGTGTCAAACATGTCAGCCATATATAAACCATGCGGTATTTAAGAGACAGTTCACACAATGTAATTAACATCTAAATAAATTCACGAGAGCAAGTATATTGTTTGCACATGTTTATCTATATTAAAGGCACAATAACTAAAATAATAAGAGCACAAGTATAGATCTGGAACTTCTTTAAGTCTGTCTAAATATTATTTAGTAATTGTCATGTCTTCTGGTCCATATCCTTTCCTTAGCTAAATACTGATGAATGTACCATAAAAATACTATACATATTTATATATTTTGCTATTGTATTATGGAGTGACACTTTCATTATTTTTTCTATACCCCTCTGATTATATAATGGTAAACATTACAACATCATTGCACAACAACAGTGATCAGCAATAATGATAAGCCTAATACTCACAATAAAAAATAATAAGGTATTGATCATAACACAGTCTCTGAGGTAAGAAGTGGATTATCCTTCACCTGAAATGTTTGTCTTTTCATCCTTAAATGCGAGGCGAGGATGTTGGATCACAATAATTAGGAACCACAGTTTCCACAAATCCCTTCACTCGATTGGGGTCTTCTCTTTTATTCTGGAGGGCAAGGGCAGTGACTGTAACATTAAGCGTATTTTGCACGTTAAACATGCATTTATACCGATTTCATCAGGCTCCGAAAATTCTTCAAAAATAACACAAAGAATGGCCTTCTCAGCTTCCATAGTTGCAACTCTTGCGTCATCTGAACAGGGTTTTCTCGTTTCCTTTTAAAAAACGTTTTGCACCATTTTTGTCGGGGCTGAATGCAGCCCTGGCTAACTGGCTCAAGGACTCCTCTCTGTGCCAATCACCACAGGCTTGGCCAGCTGACCAATCAGAGCAGAGTAGGTTCATGGAAGGAAGGAGTTTGCTCCGAACTTGCTTGGAATTAATCATTTCAAAATCATTGGCAAATGACTCTAATATTAAATGTATATTTTGAGAAAATTACAATGTTTTCTGACCTTAGATGCATTTAAACCTGTTGTGGGGGACTCCAACACAATATTAGGACACTTTAAAATACCATATGACCTGCTGTTTAATACCATATGCACTTTGTCTGTCATCTTAAATGCTGAGCACTTAAATTAACTGTACATGTGTGCATGGCTGAGAAAGAGAAAACGATAACAAGAGAAAGAGCATTTTGATTTCGAAGACATCATGAAAATAAAGTAGGACTTAAAGTCCATGTGTCAGGGAGTCACAGTCACCACCAACTATGCTGAACAGATCTCAATCAACCAGAACAACAATCAACAACACATCAAAACAACCATAAACATCACAATACCCCCACACTCCTCCCACACAGTCCTTGTCTGGTCTCAAACATTGTACGTTGACTTACCCTAACCTTCACCTACCAACACCCAACCCCCATCATCTACCATCTACCCACTACCCATCATCCCCTGCTCCCCATCACCACCACCCCCACGCTACACTGTTCCCCTCGGATTCTCTGGAAAAGGGCTCATTATCTCACAGATAAGAACCAAGAGCCCTTGCCACTCCCCATATACTCACCTGGATTCGTTGTCTTGTTTTTATCTCCCTCCGTGTCCTCCAGTGTATTTGCTGACACCATGTTAGGCCTGAGGTCATGCAGGGGCATGTCTAGAGAATTATAAATGAGCGGGGGCACTGGATCAAAAGAGGATGGCCGACCGGGGGTGGGGGTGTTGGTTTACAGCACGATGTATGTTTTAATACATCATGTATACACTCACTAATCAAAGAGTGACAGCTTTTTAGTGGTTATGAACACTCTTTGCAAGCTTTCTAGTCTATAATCCATTTGAAATGTAGAACTTTGTTTTTCAGCCACACACACATTGCAAAGGTGGCAGCTGGGGTGGCTAGACAAATTTCAAGGGGGTGCCGGTGCCACCCCTGGCAACCATGTAGACACGCCCCTGAGGTCATGACAACACATGTGTTTTCAAACTGGGGTCCGGGGGTCCTAACAGTCCACAGTGGAGAAAGTTTAGAGAGATACCGTGTTAAAGATAGTGTTAAAAATAGTTATAAATAAATACAAATTATTACCATTATTATTAACACTATTTAGCTCTAAACTTTCCTAACATTAATAATAATCAATTATTTAATCATTATTATTATTTTTATTATTATTATTTTTATTTTTTTAATCTAAACTTCCTTAATAATAATTATTACTATTAATATTACTATTATTATTGTAGTAGTAGGAAATTTTATAGCAAAATAGTGTTCAAGTAATAACAACGATCAAACAAATTAATAATAATAATAATTATTATTATTATTACTATTTTATATAAAATTATAATTAAAAAAAATTATATAAATAATATAATTTAATTTGTAATTAAAAATGCTCTGAAATCTTTAGATTAATTGGTCATTTCTTCTTCATATTTATACATCTAATAGTGCAATGGTACCAATTTAATTGACTAAATATGCAAATATTTTTTATATATTTTATAAATACTTAATTTTTTTTGCACATATTTATAGTATTTTCATGCTTAACAGTACAAATGTCTTCTCGTGCACTCAAGAACGCATCCTTTTTTTTGGGGGGGGGTGTCAATTAAAAATCTCTATAGAATGAAAAGGCTCCTCCTATTAATCTCCTTGAATAGCAAGTAGCAAATCATGTTCATGGCTGTGGAATACAGGCTACTGGATTTTTTAAAGCCTTATATACTGTTTCAATAGGAAATACATCAATACAGTAAAGAAAGTGATTTCATGTAACATTCGTGACCCTGCAACAATGACACAAGTCTACACAACCAACATGCAGAGTGCCTTTACTATGGCTCATACCTTTGGAAGGTCCCCTTCTTGCTCATAATCAAGCGCTTATGTTTGTGTGTATTCCCAATACTATCAGATGATCCTGCTGTGTCTGAGGAAAGAGATATTAATAGTCACTCTGTGAAACAAGAACTCCTCACTGTCTGTGAAATAGACCCAAATAAAAACTAACCTACAAACACTCCAAAATATTGGGCCATGCTACTTATGCAGGAGATGCAGGTCTGAATCCAATGGGCATTGTGACCTGAATCCATTTTGTCCTGATGATTCTCTTAAAGAGAGAGAGAGAGAGAGAGAGAGAGAGAGAGAGAGAGAGAGAGAGAGAGAGAGAGAGAGAGAGAGAGAATTCCCATATAACCTCTGTATAATGTTGTTACAATTGTTTAGTGATATTCATGATGATCCTTTTACATAAAGTTCCATATATCGGTCCAATAAAATACAATGTTTGTTCAAGGCAAGAAGGTGAGCAGAGGACAGTCTGTGAGACAGCAGAGGACACACAAACCCTCAATTCCAAACAAAATATAAAGTCAAGTCTAATTTTAATTCATTTTTCGCTAAGAGAAATGTCCTAGGTCCTGTGTAGCATGAGGACACAGCTGGTCACATTGACGTTTTGTACACTCTTTACATTATTTTCCCTTTTCTTGTTAAATATAATGTATATGTATGTATGTGTATAATTTTAAAAGTATAATGTTATTCATGAGTCTCTAATTTCTCATAATCTTAAAAAAGCTTAAATTACAATCAAATATACAATTATGTTCTCAAACCTATGACTACACACACACACACACACACACACACACACACACACACACACACACACACACACACACACACACACACACACACACACACACACACAGATAGATAGATAGATAGATAGATATGAGTAAATGAATGAATGAATGAATAAAAGCATATTTATTTAACAATTTTGTTACCTTTATTAACTACTTAACTAACAAAAATTAAACAAAACTATTTAAACATTTACATCTGAATATTATAACTGATAATGTAATCCATTTCATGATTTGTGTCGACTTGCTGTCGAAGGCATAAAATTATAACTATTAAATATAATTTCCACATGCAGAAGATCCTCCATAGAACAAACGAATGAATGAATGAATTTAGCAAATTTATTTGTATATTTCTGTATTTAATTATTTATTATTTTTTGACACCTCTGTTGGCTTTGTAAAAAAAAAAAAAAAAAAAGACGAACGTCCTTTTTACATGTAAATATTCTAACAGATAATTTAATGTAGTATATTTCCATGACTGCGTCATTGATTTGCAGTTAGTGGCATAAAATGAGCCAATATTAAGTATAATTTTCAGGTGCAGTAGATTCTGCATCGGACGAACAATGTAATGAATATAGATTTATATATGTTAGATATAAAATAAAAGGAAGAAAGAAAAAACTAATTAATTTTATCTCAGTTTCTCACTGGGGAATGAGTTAAATTAAATTAAAGCTTAGTCGCTAAGGCAAATGTGCTGAAATGCATTTTAATTAGAACTTTTCTATCGAGTTCTATATCTTCTGAGCCACGGACCAACCCCATCATTGTACCCAGCTCATATTTCCCACAGTCCCTCTGCTCCTTTTTGTGCTCTCGCGTTGTCTAATTATATTGATAGCTAAAAAAGCTTTGGCAACAGGATTCTGAAAGAATTGCTTGAAGATATCAGACTAGCTGACAAGTGAAACAGTGCTTGCAGCAGTCATAGAAAAGAACATTCTGTGCAAGAGAAATTGCAGTTATTATAGTCCACGTAATGCATGTCCCTAACTTAAAGACGCAGTGCGCTGACTGATAGGCAGCAAAGAGAAGAGTGTAGATGGAGGACTCTGGGACTCAGGGGGACGTGAACGAGCTTGAAGGGGAGATTTATAAGAATAGGCTGTGACTGGAGGCTTAGAGAGAAGAGATTGTACTGCTTTGTGTCTTTCCTGACTGAGAGAACAGGAGTTTTTGTTTTGAGTGAGTGTTTGGGTAAAGAGACCCGGTTTTAGAAATGTTGAGGCGACAAGGTCAGGTATAAAAATACATCCCCTTTCTGAAATATCTAGGTTTGAAGGGAAATGGAGGCATCTGGAACTTTAGACATACAGGTGCATCTCAATAAATTAGAAATTCAATGCACACAGACTGAAGTAGTTTAAGTCTTTGGTTCTTTTAATTGTGATGATTTTGGCTCACATTTAACAAAAACCCACCAATTCACTATCTCAACAAATTAGAATACTTCATAAGACCAATGAAAAAAAAAAAAAAAAAAAAAAAAAAAATTAGTGATTTGTTGCCCTTCTGGAAATTATGTTCATTTAGTGTACATGTACTCAATACTTGGTTTGGCTCCTTTTGCTTTAATTACTGCCTCAATTCGGTGTGGCATGGAGGTGATCAGTTTGTGGCACTGCTGAGGTGGTATGGAAACCCAGGTTTCTTTGACAGTGGCCTTCAGCTCATCTGCATTTTTGGGTCTCTTGTTTCTCATTTTCCTCTTGACAATAGAAGAGAATCTATAGGGTTCAGGTCTGGTGAGTCTGCAGGCCAGTCAAGCACACCATGGTCATTTAACCAACTTTTGGTGCTTTTGGCAGTGTGGGCAGGTGCAAAATCCTGCTGTAAAATTAAATCAGCATCTTCAAAAAGCTGGTCAGCAGAAGGAAGCATGAAGTGCTCCAAAATTTCTTGGTAAACGGGTGCAGTTACTTTTGTTTTCAAATAACACAATGGACCAACACCAGCAGATGACATTGAACCCCAAATCATCACAGACTGTGGAAACTTAACACTGGACTTCAAGCAACTTGGGCTATGAGCTTCTCCACCCTTCCACTTGGTTCTAGGACCTTGGTTTCCAAATGAAATACAAAACTTGCTCTCATCTGAAAGAGGACTTTGGACCACTGGGCAACAGTCCCAGTTCTTCTTCTCCTTAGCCCAGGTAAGACGCCTCTGACATTGTCTGTGGTTCAGAAGTGGCTTAACAAGAGGAATACGACAACTGTAGCCAAATTCCTTGACACGTCTGTGTGTGGTGGCTCTTGATGCCTTGACACCAACCTCAGTCCATTCCTTGTGAAGTTCACTCAAATTCTTGAATCGATTTTGCTTGACAGTATCGCGGTTCTCTCGGTTGGTTGTGCATCTTTATCTTCCACACTTTTTCCTTCCACTCAACTGGAAGGTGTTTTGAGTTTATTAGCTGATCGGCATGTCACCATATTCTAATTTGTTGAGATAGTGAATTGGTGGGTTTTTGTTAAATGTGAGCCAAAATCATCACAATTAAAAGAACCAAAAACTTAAACTACTTCAGTCTGTGTGCACTGAATTTATTTAATACACGAGTTTCACAATTTGAGTAGAATTACTGAAATAAATTAACTTTTCCATGACATTCTAATTTGTTTAGATGCACCTGTAAGTGTTGCTTTTGTTGTGACAAAATCACAAAAAGGGAAGAAGTAAACACTTTTGTGCAGAACTATTGTTCATTAAAACAGAGAGATGGGACTAATGCTTTGTTCCAAAACCTTAGGTAGCTGACTTTAAAACAGCATCTTATCATAAATGAACATCAGAGAACACACTTGGCTCACAATTAACTTCAACAGTGTTTGGCTAAGCTAATTGCATAATAAGCATAAAGCATAAAAATACAAAGGTTTCAAATAGTTCACCAAAAAATTAAAATTGCCTGAAAATGTACTCACCCTCAGGCCATCCAAGATGTAGATGAGTTTGTTTCTACATCAGAACAGATCTGGAGAAATTTTGCATTACATCACTTGCTCACCAATAAATCCTCTAAAGTGAATGGGTGCCGTCAGAATGAGAGATAAAATGAGCTGATAAAAACATCACAATAATCTACTAATAAACTACAGGGCTCCAGTTCATCAATTAACATCTTATGAGGTGAAAATCTGTGTGTTTGTAAGAAAAAAGTCCATCATTAAGGTGTTTTAACTTAAGATTGTCACTTCTGACCATTATCCATAGTAAAGCTTGCTCCAGTGAAACAGTGCATCCCCGTTGTCCTCTCACATCAAAATCCACTGACATACTTGTTTAGAGCTGTTTTGGATTGTTTGTAAACAGAGTTTGATCTGTGCATATTTCTCTCCTGATTCAGACAAGATGACTTTTTCCTTGAAAACAATATTATGGATAACGAAGGAAAGTGTTGAAATCTTAATGATTTGTTTTTCACAAACAAGCAGATTTTCACGTCACAAGATATTAACTGATGGACTGGAGGTGTCTGAATTAATTGTGGATTATGGTGATGTATTTGTCAGCTGTTTGGACTCTCATTCTGACGGCACCCATTCACTGCAAAGTATTCAGTGAGGAGCAAGTGATGTGATGCTAAATTCCTCCAAATCTGTTTCAATGCAGAAAAAAACTTATCTACATCTTGGATGGCCTGAAGGTAAGTACATTTTCATAAAATTATAATTTTTGATTAAACGATTCCTTTAAAATACTCTGTAGGTAACTTTCTACTGTATGTTATGTTCATAAATTGCTGCATTTTCTGTGCCAAAGAGCTATGAACAGATTTGATACAGGTTACCTAAACAAAACCTTTACATAAAGCAATTAGCACATCTGCCATAATTGTTTCTTTTGGATATTATTTGACACATGATGAAGTCCCTTGTGGCATCACAAACAAAATACAGACTCTGAAATTGGCACTAATGAGGCAGCAAAGTGTCTCTCAAGACTTTGTTCATAAGTTTGATCGCTGTGTATTAGGTGTGGATAATAAGCAATATCCCACCATATGCTTCCCTGGAATCACTGATATCTTAAATAATATCTTCAGAGCTTTTGTTTATTGCAATCAAGGAGATTATGACAATAGACATCGTCAGAGGAGAGGATGAGTAGCGGCTGAATCTTTGCAAGAGGAATCGTCCTTTGGGAAAGGCGATTTAAATTGGCTTAACGTTAATTAAACAGCACAGACAGCGAGTTTTTGGCATGCTTGATGAAACATATAACAGTGCTATCGTTGGCCATTTCTAATTAAGTAACGTATCAAGTTCAAAGGCTTTTCTGCTATTTGCATGGTAATTGTCTTAAATTTTATTGATTCGAATACAGTATGTGAACTTGGCTCAAACCACACATTACACGGCTCACTGGAATTCTTGATTCTGATTGGTCAATAAGGACATTCTGAAGACAAATATTTTTATACAATGTTAAAATGCATAGTTTATTGTTTTCTCAGTTTCCTACATACAGTAGCTGTGGTAGTTTTTGCTTGTTTCGTGCATAATGTGTATATTTTCTAACATAATATTAATAATGTTCATTGTTCACATTCATTTATTTAATTACATATATAAGAAATTGTAAAATCTTTTAAGGCGAGTCATTGCAGGTGAATAGGTAAAAAAAAAATGTATAAAATGTTAGGTTTTAATTTGCAAATGAGGCATTATTTATTGAAGTATGTGCTAATTTGCATGCATTTCTAGTACAAAAATCTGAACACTGGATGAAGTCAGTTTCAAAGTACTTGTTAAATTTTTTTTTGACATATTAGAGTCAAATGTTCTTACAGAGGGAATTTGGAGCATCTCATTTTTGTCATTCCATAATTTAGAAAATAATTAAAACTATAAATTTTTACAATTTTGGGGGTATATAATATGTTATATACAATATATGTCGTATATAATCAAGAAAATTATATATGAACAAATCCCTCTGTAAAAACCTTCAGGATATAGACAGGACTAAAAATGTAAAGTTTGGTGTGTGTAAATGCTACTGAAGTGGAGATTTATGGATCGGTCGTTGTAGGAGAAAATGGCCTTTAAAAATATGTATTGTAAATGAAATTGAAACAAATAGATAAAGTGCTATAAAACAAACACTTAACAGTGTCTTTTGGATATTTTCTTTCCACTAGTCTGAAAACAACAACAACAACAACAACAACAAAAAAAATCTTAAAAACCAAAAAGCCCAAAATCTGTGCAGTGTTTTTACCTGCAGTGTCTCCCCTTAAAAAGTAAAAAAAAAAATAATAATAATAATATCACTAAATCAACATAAATAAATAAACAAAACCATTTTAATGGGTTATGTCAGGTTCAAATATGTAGCACTTTATACAGTGTAGTTCAGTGGCCATTAAATCAATAAATAAATACTTAAATATTGATTTGAAACCTGCATTACCTTGAAGCTTCTCCTTTACAAAATAATTGGTCTGGTGGCAAGGCGAACATTATTTATAAAATATCAGTAGTGAAGTCTTCTGAGGTCAATAACTGAGATGCAAAAAGGCAGCAGTTGCGCTTTTATGAAACGAAAGAGTGGTGTGACATTAGAGATACGTGAAAGTAGTGCTGGTTTCAGTTACCCAGATCAAAGCATACCTGTCAACCCCCCAATTTTTCACCATTATATCCTGCTATCATCCCGTTTAAATATTTTACCGTATTTTTAATCTTTCTATAAAAAAATCCCACTGGGTGTATTTTATATGTTTGCTACATTCGCCTCTGGTAAAACTCCCATAATTTGTATGGCCCAAACCCAAACCTCATTAATAGAATAATCACGTAAAAAAATTCCAAGGTTGCCCAGTTGCCAGATCTTGTATGAAACACATCCTTCTCACACAATCGACACATACAAATTTCAACCCATTTGTCCCGTCATTTTGGCAACCTACAACAGTGATGAGTACCGTGGGAAGGAACAGATCACTGGTAGAAATGGGACGGGAAGAGAAGTATTTTATTAAATTAATATAATAATAATATAATATAATAACTGATACTTTTGCCCTGCCGCCACTTTGATGATAAAACTGAATTTTCAGCATCATTATTCCAGTCTTCAGTGTCACATGATCCTTCAGAAATCATTCTAATATGCTGATTTGCTGCTCAATAAACATTTATTATGATCAGTGTTGGAAACAGTAGTGCTGTGAATTTTTTTTTTTTTTTTTTATTTATTTTTGTGGAAACCACATTTATTTGAAGTAGAAATGTTCTCATTATAAATGTCTTTACTGTCACTTTTGATCAACTGAATGTGTTCTTGATGAATAAAAGTAATTTTTTTCACAAAATAGCAAGCCTCATAACTGTTTTCAACATTGAAAACAATAAGAAATTAGTCTCGAGCACCAAGTCATATTAGAATGATCCCTACGGTTTTTTTTTTTTTTTTATCCTTACAATATACCAGACTAAACAAGCTGCTTGCTAAAACCCTGCCTTCACACAAAGCCCTTTCGTATGCCAGAAGCTGATTGGTTAATTTCCAGAGGACACTTTCAGAGAGTTAGCACAGCCAAACTCCTCTGGCTTTTTCAATAAACCATCCTTGCAATCCCAGCCATGCTTTACCTTCTCTACAATCTCACTGCTCTGATCTTTCATCAGAACTTACTCTCAGAACGGTATGGGGCATCCCAAACTTTAATCATCTTTGACCTATAAACCTCAGCCACTACAGTGCAAAACTCCCCACGGAGCCACAGAGTCCTCTCTATCTCTCTCATGCACACACACACACACACACACACACACACACACACACACACACACACACACACACACACACACACACACACACACACATAAACAGTTGTTCAGCAATCAATTTACCTGAAGCAGTACTGCTGAAAATTACTTAAGGAGCTCCTCTCTGCATGGCATGCCCTTCATTGCAGTGCACAAATGAGGATGCCTGTTTTTCTGACAGTTTGACAGGTAAGATTGTGTTTTTCCCATTTACAGCAATCACAAAACAAGCACTGTTTTTACCTATAGAAGAAAAAAAGTGCAAATAATTGTGGCGTTTTTAGGATAACCGAAAATGATTTCAGACAACCTTGTATATAGTTTGTGGAAGCCTTCACATACTAATCACTGAATAAAAATGCAAATATCATATAATGCTCAAAACAGAAAATACAGCATCAAATAAAATTTCAACATCATCTCAAACCACCTACAAAAAAAAAACACAAAAAGCCAAATAACACCATTACACCCTGCTTGCAAAAAAACAAAAAAAGATTAAAATAAACACCTTAATGCATATTGTACCATATTTGATATGCAAAAACCTGTTGTACACAATCTACTGTATGCTTTCTGTCATCTGATTGTTTATACTTTAATCTTTCTGTCATATGTATGCTTTTTTTTCAGTCATATGATTATTTATAGATATAGATTTTTTTTCCTAGCATGCATTCTGGTTATGGTTCATGTGAGTTTTGCTGTGAAATCTTTATTAATTTTTATAAAGTAAATATAAAAATGACTTTATATTGATAGTAATATTTCAAGATAAACCCTTACTAGACTGAAGCAACTATTTGATTTTCCGTACATAATTTTTGGGAAAAATCATGTTGAAATGTTAAGTATCATATATGATCCATCAGGCTTTTGAGGAACATTTATTTGTACATCTCTCAATCATCATCATCATCATCATTGTATTTAATTGCATTATATGTTTTGACCCCCACAATACAAAATACAGAGCTTGATCATAAAACTAAGCATTTAAATATCATCTTATTTGGAGATTATAGAGTGACAACTGATATTTATTTATATTTATATGCATTTAATGAATATAAATTTAAATACACTGTTATAAAGATTTCATTGATTCACATTACAAGCCATCAGAATTTAATCTTACATCTTAGCCATAAAAACATCAGCAGCCACTGCACCAAATTGCATATTTTTGTTCACTTTGGGTCTTCAGGTGTTTTTCCTCCCGTAATATGAGCTCTAAATCCTCGTAATTCATATTACTGTATATGAGTCATACAAACCTGATGTATCAAATATGATTCTCAGCAAAAACACATAAGTTAACTTTGTATATATACATATATTTTTAGATTTTGTCTTAAAGTTCAACAAACTGTTCTGTTTTTTCGGACTATTATAGTATATGTTAAGCTTTACGGGGTTAAAACTGCATTTGGGACACAGCCTACAGACAAAAATACAAAAAAAAAAAAAAAAAATACGAAATAATGTAAGTATATCATAACGCTGTCAAGTTGAGGTAGCGGAAAAAGAGGGAGATGTTTCTCATTAGCGTACAAACAGCCTGTGCCGCCCCACTGACATGTGAACAATGTGGACAGTCTCTGTGGACAGAGCGTTTTCCACTAGGAAAGTCTGTCACATCCTTTCCATTCCCATCATCACAAACATCACTGCATCGCTGATGACAGATTAGGAGGTGGAGTGTGCTTTTTCGTCTCACTTTAAAGTCACCTTTGTCTGTGCTGATGACAAGGTCAGTGATTTCAGATTTGGAGCCTGGGCAAGGACTGTTGCTGTGTGACTGGTGAGTGATGTGTGTTGTTTAAATATGCCATTGCTTTCGCTGCTATTGTATGTCTCAGAGTATAACCTTGTCATGCAGTTTATGGGCATTGGGTTTGAGCGAACAAACCCACGCAGATTCTTAAGCCTGCAGGTCAAAAGAGTACTGAGTGCTAGGGTAGAGTTGATTATTTTTTATATACACGTCATAGATTCTAATATGTGCACTGTATTTTTATTATTATTATTATTTTATTTATTTTTTTACAGAAAATTACTGTAAAGATGGTACAGTAAAATTAATTGGTTAAGTGTAAGTTACCTTACTATATACAGTGGAAAAACTGTGTTCTAACCTGACATGTAATTTTGATGTAAAAAAAAAAAAAAAAAAAAAACATATTTAGTGTTTTCAGGTAAAAATTAACAAATTACCAAACAATTTCTGGTGAAAAACAGTAAAAGGACATTTCCAAAAGTCCCTGATCGACACATCATATGATTTTATTTTATTTTTGAATGTTTTTTTCTTATTTTTGTTACTAGTAGTGTACATTAGGGTGTTTTGAGTGACAATGTTAATTAACATTTTATAGTTTAGTAAAATATACAGGCACCAAAATGTCTTCCCTTAATACCTGAAACATTGTCACCCTATTTTTAAGGTGAATTTCTGGCAACCACAGCTGCTGTTTCCTGCTGTTCTATTAATACAAAGACACAAATATAAATTAAAAATGTGCTTCATACAGAGACACGATTATACCTCTTATACAGTATGATGTGCATGTTTATAAATGTGAATTTTTTTGTGTGTGTTTGTGATACAAATGTCCTGATATCATAATGAAGAGAGATAAAGAGAAAAAACAACAAAATAAAGGAGTCATTTTGCAACCAACACATAAATATAGAAAGAAATGAATAAAACAAGAAATATGACTGAATGGACCCCTCAGACCCTTGTGAGTGAGCATCAAGGTCATTAAGTAAAAATATCAGAACAATTGCCCTTTTTATGATGAGTTTAGCTCAGGTTGTAAAACATTATGTGATGAAAAAAAAAATGAATTATATAAATTATATGATATTTCGAATTAATAATCAATGATAATTATTAATATTAACAATATTAAATATAATATCACATGTATTCAAGATGCACGGAGAATATGTTAATATGTTTTGATTATGAATATGTTTTGATGTAATGGTTACACCACTTTACATTTTAACACATTTAATAATTTGTAAAGGTGATTTAAAAACTATTAAAAAAAAAAAAATACAAAAATACAAAACATATATCCCTAAGAACCTGGCAAATGATTAAATTTTTTTTTTTCTTTACCATCAACAGTCATTTGCATATGCAGAACTGCGATGGAATTGAACTGCCTTTTGCAGACAGCATCTGTCAGTTCACTTTCATGTGTTCACAGCCAGCTCTTGACCTTTCCAATATGGCCGTCACACAGATGTGTGGTAATTAGGAAAAGCTGCTAATGCAGTTTCTAGGTATGTATATTTATATACACCATCAACTGCATACAACATATAATTTTACTGACGCACTCCATTTCAGCCAGAACTCAAAACGGTTAGCCAAACACAGTGAAGACATCATTAAAATACACAACATGGATTCAAACCACTGAACTCTTTGAGAATCTTGCACGTTGAGTCACAGAATGACTCAGTCTGCATAATGTATGATGAAAGATGGTGGCTTATGCTATTGTGTGTGAAATATGAAAACAGGACGTGATTATTGCATCAGATAATAGTGACCAAAACACAGTCAGTCACTCTTTTTCAGGATAGCAGAATGATGAGACCACTGAGCGTGCCAGTTTGATCCTGTGGAGCGAATGCTGATGGGGAAGATTGAGAGACGAGCCAAAAAATATCACATGCACTTAAACGACAACAGCACAACAGCCTGCCGAGATAATGATATTCCATCCCCCTCTGCAGTAAAAGCCTGGCTTATTTGAATACCTCCATCAGTTTTACATAGAACATTGAGCTACTGTATATAATAAATATTGATAGGACTGGCAACATCTAGTGTGTGAGACAACAAATCCGTAATCAGCATTTCGCTGTTAGAAAGCCGGAAATTCTAACGCTTATAGCACAAAACAGTCATTTTCCATTAGAGTAAAATCATTCGAAGTGTTTCACAGACGGTTGAACCCAGGTGAAAGGAATACATCGGTATGCAGCCGCCCTGTTAAGCACTGCTGGAGTAAACAGAGCAGATAGGAGGAAATGTACATTACTGATGACTGCATTAGATAACTACATCAAAACGTCTTGGCTTTGTGCTGGATTCTGGGGGACCTTGAAGGCTTCTGCACAACGAGAAGCGAGACAATTATTTTCTTTCTCATAATGGGCTTGTCAAAGGCTGCTTTCTGCTCGCTAAGAGGAGCCCAGGATGTCGTCTTTTATGTCAGCTGCCTGTTTCCCCTCTCTACTTTAAAAAGGCTTAGGGGGGAGAATCTGCACGATGACATGTTGACAAAGTAGCCCTGTTGCTCTTCCCTGACGGTCGATTTCAAAAAGCAATGCGTTTGTTAACTATATCACTCCGAAATGAGAGGTGAACTACTTGAATATGCTTTCACCAGACAGAAAAACAGTTCTGTTTAACCTATTTTTCCTTCTGAAACAGACCACGTGCAAATGTTATTACTCACTTTTATTATTTATTTTACTCAGAGCTTTTTGATGATGTAATAAAATTAATATCCGTTTATACAGGTGACAAGCGCTCTCTCTCTCTCTCTCTCTCTCTTTCTCTCTCTTTAGGGCACAATGTATTGTATTAATATTATAGAATTTTCTGTATTGATTTATTTATTTATTTATTTTTACAGGTTTTTCACCTACATTTTAAATTATACATTTCACTGCATTGTGGGTTCATGGAAATCTCTACATAAAATTACAGAAAACTATCAATAAATATTCTTAATTATATTATTTAATGGGGATTTTTAATAAATGCAATATGCAATTTCTCCAGAGGACATTGCAAAAGAATTAGCATATACTTGCTTGGAGTGATGATATAGTTGATTAAGCTTTTGAATTGAATGCCTTTACTTAAATCTTAAACAGTTTGTTTATGACAGGCAATGCGTGTTTACAAATTTACAAATTACAAATGTCTCTGTTTATATGGTTAATTAGCTCAACTCATTTAGAGACACCATTATATAACTGAAATTTCCCTCATGTTCTCATTTAGACATACTGTACATATTGATTTGTACGAAAGTATGAAATGTATGAAATGAATGAATGAATTAAACTTTTTAAGAGTAACTAAGAGTAGACTTGATAATAATATTAATAATAATAATAACAATAAAACTTTAGACCTACACCTTAAGGGTGACAAAAAAACGTCTTGCTTTTGAACATTTGTGACAGCATGCCCCAGTAGTGGCAACATATACCTGTAGTAAATAACAGATATGGGGTAAGTTGCCATTATATAGTGTATTATATGCACTATATAAAAATAAATAAATAATAATAATAATAAACCTTTTGGTCAAATTAATTAAATAAATAAATAAAACAACCTGCACTAACAAAATGTGATAATTGCCTGATAATAATCTTATGTTTATGAAAATATTTGTGATAGATAGATAGATAGATAGATAGATAGATAGATAGATAGATAGATAGATAGATAGATAGATAGATAGGTGATATTGCTATTTTAATGTTTATAAACCATATTTGACTTTTGACTCAAAAACCTTATATTTCAGAGACGATTTGCCCAGCCTCTTTCTGCATTATATTGTCAGTAAAGTACTTTAAAGTGGTCATATGACTTTCAGGAACCTGCCCTGACAGTCTTGTCTTTGTTTAATGTTTCACTGTTTGTTTTGTGTCTAAGCACATGGTTCTGTCTCTGTTTGTGTCTGCCACATGCTCCTCTCGTCCCACCTCCTGGTTTCCCTTGGTCACGCCCCCTTGTTTAGCCCTTGTCTACTTGATTGTTTTCACCTGATCCTCATGTGTGCCGATCTATATATTGGGTTTCCTTTCCTTGTGTCTCTGCTGGTTCGTTTTTGATGTTTACCTGTCTCTTGGCCCAGAATTTTTCCCTTTGATCTTGATCATTATTTTTTGATCTCTTATTTAGATATTTATATCCTTTTTTAAGAATGGAAAGAAAAAGAAAGAAATTTGTTGTGCATTCTAATCTAGTTTTGTTTCTCATTTGATTTAGATTTTCTTCTACTCTCGTTTAAGTGATTCCAGTTTTGGATCTTGGCTTCTTGTTTTTACTCTTTGATTATATCTTTGGGTAGCTTTGGTTATTTCTTTTGCATTGTTCTTATTGTTTTCAATTGTCTTACTGTTGTGGCATTTTGAGTCTCGTCTTGTTTGTTTTTTGTGTTTGTCTTGTCTTTACCCTATCTCCGAATCCCTGGCCACTGAACCCCACTGCTTGGAAGCAGCTCACCTCTCTCACGTGTCAAGACTCTGGTCCCGTGAGCCCCCTACCTGGCGGCTAGACTAGTGACATTAGAGTGTCACTTAAAGCTACGGGTTTCCTGTGTGTCTGCCTGGTCCTTCCTCTTGAGCTGCCTCCTCTGTGCTTGAGCCTGTGGTCATCTCGGACTGTCTCTGTGGCCATCCCTCCTGCCTGTTGTCTGCCCTGCCCCTGTTTGAACTGTTTCACTGCAAATTACTCCAGCTGTTCCAGTCTATGTTTTGTTAATAAAATACCCTTGTCTGCTCATTCTGCATTTGGGTCCCATTTCCTGCAGATCCGTGACAATGACGTTGCTAAAAAGAACATTATGTTTATTATTTGTAATAAAACAATATTATTATGCTTAATAATCAAAAAAAAAATCACATTACACACCAAAATAATGTACATTAATGTTGGTCCTCTATCCCCCGCCTTTCTGAAACGTGTCAATTTTTACAAAGCTCATCGTTCTGAAATGCGAGGTGTACGCTGATTGGCCAACTATACAATGCATTGTGATTGGCTGAATACCTTAAGCGTGTGACGGAAATGTTACGCCCCTTACCATATTGTGATTCCGTCTCCCAGTACGACCAGACAAAACCAATAAAACCCATTACAAATGAGGCATTTGTTGCATCCAGTGGGGACATAATTACTGATTATAATGACTTATACTGTCTTTTTACACGTTGTGTATTGCGCCGCATAAACATAAAATCATGTCTGCATTTTTGATCGGAGAAACAACAAACAACAAGTGCTACTCTACACTGCTCAAAACTCGCATTTGAATCAACAGTGGCAAATTCTTTAAATATGTAAATGCACTTACAGGCTGTGAGTCAGAATTGCCCCACTTTATAGAAACAGCCTTTGTGCACAGAAGTATTGTAGGCTACTGGTTCAGGAAAGAGTCCTCTTCCTCCGTAAAATGCTGCACACATCTGAATATTTGGGTTGTACTGCTCTGGAACAGTGTTGTAAATACAACTTAACCACTGATTTCTAGTTGCGTCCTCTTTTGGAAGGCCAAACAAAGTAGTTTCACTTTCACAACGAAACACACAGCATTTCCACATGCATGCATGAATAAAAGTTATGCCCTCTTTCTTTGCATGAACATTTGAGTGGCATTATGCAAATCTTCCCACATAGTGACGTAGAGATGTGGGGGGTGTGTTAGAATGAGCCATTTTAGGAGGGTGTGGTTGACTCTTAATTTTATAAAGAATATCTCTTTGGATTAAAGACTTTACAGATCTTCTTTATGCACCAAGCGCTTATAACGCTCCAAAGAGAAAGGAAAAATTTAAATCGCATCATATGACCCCTTTAACACATTTCACACTAAGAAGTAGAAATGTAACTGGCAGCAAATGCCATTCTACTGTATATACTAAAAATTCTCACTTAAAAGTGGCGAATTATCCTCCATTAACTTACTCTATTAACTAATCTGAACATCCAGATGTATTATTTTTAATGATACTAAATGTGAGCTGCTCCAATGCTGGAGGAGGAGGAAAAAACCCCACCAAGAGTGTCAAAAAGTCCTATTTGTGGAGCGCAAGGTCGTCTCAGACATGACTGTGCTGTGGTGCGTCGATGCCCTTGTGCACTCAGCCAGTGCGCAGCGGTCAGATTCATGCGGTGATATGTTTTCATTGCGTCCGCTCTGACGTGAAGAGAGACAGAGCCCCGAGGGTCGGACGTGTAACTTCAGTTTCGTGGGAGAAAGCATTTCCCTGCGCCAGAGAAAACAGACGAGAAGTGGAACTGGAAGTGCCCTTTCCCTGTTTGTTTTCTTCTCTATCACCGACTCGGAAAAACTACGGCAGTTCTGAAGCCACAGGCACGCTGGTGGACACATAAGGATTTTCTGATGAAAGTCAAGGTTGTCCGGTTTAAAGTCGAGGTTATCCAGCGAGGAAGATTTATTGCTTCTCACGGGAGTCCGGAGAGATTTTTAGTTCACGCGAACAACTTCTGTTTGTAAGAGCTTAAATATGCGTTTACACGACAGAGGAATAACCGGTGATAATATGAAAGACGAAAACGACGTTCTAAGTTTAGTCATTTGTAACGTAACATCTCTGAATTTAAAGTTTTAAAGATTACCTAACGTTCGTATATTCAAATATCAACCGCAATTAGAAACGCGGACTCAAACGCGGGCTCGTGCTACCTTTTTGTTCCAAATTTGAGGAATGCTTCGACGGTCTTGTGGAAAGGATATGTTTGACAGTTTCAGCAAATAGACGTCAATTAGTATTTTTTATTTTTTTTTAACTAACTTCTCAAAAGTCACAAAAGGAGATATATAAGTACTGGAATTGTACGGTTTGAACTATTTCTGACGCTATTTCATCCAGCGACTCACTGTTGGAAATGAACCTGAGGTGTGAAGAACACGTCCGTTAAATATCCGTTGGATTTGTCGGCGAACATTACCGGATTCTGGGATCGTAACAGCTCTCTGGGAGATCGAATGGGATTTATGATGATTTTACTGAATATTCTGAGCGTCCTGTTTTTATTGGGTAAGTGATGAATCGAATGTTTCATAAATGATACGAGAGACAAAAAGTAATAATCCATGTGGATGAAAGAGTGATGAGAACCCACGCGGACAATCATTTATCATTTTAAGAGAGTGTAGACATATGGTTTAACTGCCTGCGTAAAGTATACAGTTGACGGTCAAAGAGACAGTTTACAGAATGAACTCAGTCTTTCATACTGGCAGTCCTCTATACTTCAGTAGTCTCATCTCTCAGTCAGAGAAACGATCAAGATTATACAAACCGTGTAATTTTACAGAAGCTGGGTTTACGTTGCAATGCAACGCTTGTTATTTTACGATGTAGCAAACCGTTTCCCAACTAGAAGATTGCTCGTTATTTAGAAGAATTCCTGGGCATCGTTGCGTTAACTATCAGGTCTAAATGTGCTGAGACCAGTGTCAAAACTTAACTGGAAAAAAAAAAAAAAAAAAAAAAAAAATTTGGAGTGACAATGTTGTCAAACATTATATATATATATATATATATATATAATATATATATATATATATATATACATATATATATATATATTTAACTTTTCTAGACGCTGAAATTAAACATTTCTAAACCATAAATGCACTTTGGCTTCGGTAATACAAAAAAAAAAAAAAAACATGCAGTTTTTTATTTTGATTGACTGATTAATGAATGGTCTAGAAGGAATGGGATACGTACATGCAAAGTACATAAATACGTTTAAGTATCCAAAAAAGGCGATCCAAAAATTCAGAGATACCAGAAATTGCGTTCGGCTCAAGTAACCATAGCAACAATACTCAACTCATGCGCACTTTCAGTTTGGTTCGGTGTCCTATCAAACGCTACAACGCTATTACGTATAATTTTATTAAAGCACCACATCTAAAATATATCACCAAAATAGCAATTAAAACTTTACAAGACAGCTTTGACAATAAGGCCACAAGACGAACCTCAACAGATCGTGCCCATTAAGTATCATTATTTGCACTTAGTTACTTATGCTTAAAATAGGCCTGCATAAACTTATGGGCGGTCATGTAGCTACATTTAGGCCTAGTGTGTGGGATGCACAGACAGTTGTGAAGTATCCACATGCATTTCTTTTATTTATTAAGTGTCCCTTTGTAACCTGTGAACGTGAAGCTCTAGTTAATTAAAGAACGTTTTTACGTGCTAATTACATAATGACACTTTTGGGAAACATGCTATAGAGACTTAGTACTACTTAAGCGCTTATTAAAGTTCTGTTTAGTGTTTTGGGAAATCTAGCCCAGGTAATTTGAACCTAGAACCACTGAGAGGAACTGTCCATGGTGCTGAAAACATACAAAAACCTCTTAGAGGCTTATAATAAAATAACTCCTACAGGTTTTTTTTTTTCATCCACGTTTTTAGGTTGTACTACTATTGTATAGTGACATTTTAAATGTTTACTTAAAAGTTTTCTTCATAATGTGTTTGATATGACGGTAATGTTGAGTAATTCAATTCACTGCCATCTGGTGCAGTTCCTTGCCCCACCGACAGGAGTCTCTGTCATTAGGGTTTAATGCTTTCTGCTGTATCACTGTGGGGAAAAAATGGTACCTTAGGACTCTCTTGGGTCTCTACAAAAATACTAAATAAATATTATTGGTTTTGTTATTTTCTAAATTAATCAGTCATATTAAAAACAAATAAATAAAACTTCATTCACACGACCTCTTACCCGGTCTGATGATGCCCATGGCTTCCCACAGATGAGGTGGTACTTTCCATGGCCAGCCATTCTGCCTTGTCAGGGCTGGGAACTCATGGTTGGAGAGCCCCCATGGACTGCCTGAGGGCCAGTGAGGTGTGCAACCAAAACGCACAGTGCAGCTCACGCTTCCGCATCATGCGCCAGTGCTTGGTAGGTCGTGACAGGACTACCATGCTGGCCAACAGGGAGTGTCAGGCCGCCCTTGAGGTGCTGCAAGAAAGCCCCCTGTATGACTGCCGCTGCAAGAGGGGCATGAAGAGAGAGCTCCAATGCCTGCAGAGCTACTGGAGCATTCACATGGGTCTCAATGAAGGTAAGGCTGCATTTTTGATCTTAAAGTTTTTTTCTGTCCCATCCTATATGCAAGCCATTTTCGAAGGTTTATTTCTGTGAAAAGTGTAAAAACTGTGGCATTGTTTGTTTAGGAATCTTGCTCAGCCCCAAACAATTGCTTGGCCAATGGTGTGAGTATGGGGCGGGACAATCAGTTTGATAACAGTGTGACACACTTTGCCTATAAAGTGTCTGTTTATGCAAAAATTAGCATTTGGTCTTTATGTACATCATGTACATATGGGTTGCCAGATTGAGGACACGCAACAGGAACAAGCACAATTAACCATGAAGTTGATGAGTTGATTTATACTTGTTGTAATGTGCCTCTTGTCATAGAGCTTTTTGGATGGATGCCACAGCATTTCAGGTAGGGGCAGAATCTGCAATTTCTGAAACAGTTTGTTTTCTGGATTACATGGCTGCAATATGCTGTGTTTTCAATCAACTGGCAACCCAGGGTGTTGAAATACTATCGGGTAAATTGGCAGTGGGCGGAATCCACCAGACCAAAACAAAAGCAGACATTCTGAAACTGAATGCACATTTCGAAGTAGAATAACTCGCTGTAACATTGTTTTATTTTGGAGAAACAAGTATGTGAACTTAGCATGTTTCCTAAATATCTGAAAACATATTATGCCATTTTTATTTGCTTTAGTAAAGTCAAAAAATTATGATACAACATCTTTAACTAAAACTATATATAGAAAATGTTAACTGAAATAAAGCTGCAATAATATAAAATACAAAGTCTAAATATTTTTAGACAAAAATCTTCCACTAAAAAAAATCTAAAATGACTAACTGGAAATAAATAAGAAATAAAACGGAAATAAAATTGAATTAAACAAACAGTGATACTTAAAAAAGACTAATAAAAACAACTAAAATTACTGTAAATTAAATTAAAAATAGAATTAAAACTGAAAAAAAAAAATCAAATTCAAAATATTAATATCTATGATAGTATAAAACATAATGCTACACTGTTGTGAAACACAAAATATGATATATTGAAAAATATTTTTGTCCATACATTCAAAGTCAATAGGGGCCAAAAAAAAAAAAAACTGGATTCCACTGACTTTCACATATGGACATTTTTCAAAATCTCTTTTGTGTTCAGCAGAAGAAAGTCAGTCAAGTAAAGTCGTTCCTACAACTTTCTAATTGGTTCCTTCATTTTAATTAAATCATGGCAGCAAATTAAGAATTTGTTCCCTTGTTTTAGTATTAGAATTCTTTAACTAAAACAAGGGTATGGAGTAATAAAACAAGTGAACAAGTTCTTAATTTGTGGCCTCAATAAATATATTTTTGTCTTCGTCTCATGTCCGGGGGCTCTGTAGAAATGACATGGTATTTCATTTTTGTGTGAACTGTTCCTTTAAGTGATATTTGAAATATTGTGCATCAAAATGATCTTGTTGGAATCTTGGAAACAAATGGCTGTGAGTTGCTTTTCCAAGTGCTGCATAATAGAAGATTTGTTTTTTACTTGACACAAGGGAGATCGGTAGCATAGAGTTAGGGTGGCATCGATGTGCGGTCCAGACAATTAACCAGATTGCAGAGAAAGTCAACACGTACCTGCTCTCTTTACAGTCAGCCCATTACAGAAGCGTTCAGACTTCTGAAATGGCAGTTAGCATTTGCCTTTGGGAGTGTAGGGGAATCATTATAGGATTTAAGCAGTGCAAATCGGCCTGAATTATAACCCATCTGCTTTGGCAGTTGCTGTGGGAGCCACAACAAATAGGGTCCTATTGATGCGAGTAATCAGAGAGCCTTTTAAAGCAACTGCCCCTCTCAAGTCTGGCATTTCAATGAGGCATTGTGGACTGCTGGGCCCGCTTACTGCCTGCTGAGGTAAGGGGAA
Organism: Cyprinus carpio; assembly: GCF_018340385.1. NCBI lineage: Eukaryota > Metazoa > Chordata > Actinopteri > Cypriniformes > Cyprinidae > Cyprinus > Cyprinus carpio. The sequence goes on along the minus strand of NC_056606.1, from coordinate 9,244,499 downwards.
CAAATAAAAATCACACAGCTTCCTTTCATCAGAAGCTGTTTGCAAACAGATTAGGTACTGCAGAAAGTTAATGCCATGCAAATGTGCCACATTCCAACCCTCACGTTAGAAGAAATAGAGAATAATAAGTGATGCAACAGACATGTTGGCAGAGATGAAGGCATTCATACAAAGCATTGAATGCTACAATTAGCAAAAACTTGTTCTAGTGTTCCAGAAGTTAAGAAGCAACTTGTACTTATATGAACTTTGCCTTCAGTTTCCAAACAAACAGTTTGTTCCTTGAGCGTTTCTCTATTGAAAATGGTTGGACCCAGTTTTGTGTCCTACTTTGGACAGCGCCAGTCCTCATTATGATGTTTTTCTTGTGACTTTGCTCTTCAATCCACTCCAGCCATTTCACTGGCTTAAGAAAAATACAGGTTGCTCTCAAGTGGCAGTGAGGGACCATGCAGCAATGATTGCACCTTGACAGAACTCTATCAAATCCACTGACGCTACACAATTGGCCCATCGAACACTCAATAATCAGCCAAACTAAGAGTGGCCCCATCACAGGTTCATCTTTCTGCCATTCAGTTTGAATGGAATGGATTTTCTATTTCTAAAGAAACATGCCTCCATAAAACAAAACAAAACAGGTCAAATCTTGGTCAAAATGAGTTAGGATGTAGAAAAAAAGAGAAGAGAAACATGGGAACGGCATTGAAGTGAGAAGGCACTGAAGTTGCCGCAAGCTCAGAGGTTTGAGGTTTTGCCAAAGCAAGCAAGAAGCCAGAGTTGTCCCTCATTGCAGTGCTAAAACGAGTCAGCGCTCTGTTGGAGCATATCTCCTTTGCCTCGATCACTCCCTCTTGCTGAGTTCAAGCCCTCGCAGCATGGGCAATATTCATTCTGATCCATAACACAGACAGACATGTTGTGGCATTCAGAAAATCACCAACAGACACTGCCAACTAGGATGCCTGGGATGTCTGCTCCAGATTTAGAAACACAGGCCTAGTTGTGCTTTGCAATTTGCATGAAGCTCTCCGTCTCCACAAAAACCTCCTGTTGACCAGGATTTACAAACCTACTGGATTTGTGAGGCCAAACATCAGGTGGTGAAAGCAGAATCGTTAAAGGAATAGCTCACCCATTCACCCTTGGCCATCCAAGATGTAAATGAATTTGTTTCTTCAGAACAGATTTGGAGAAATTTTACATTATTTTCTTAACAATGGGTCCTCTGCAGTAAATGGCTGCCGTCATAATGAGCTTCTAATAAAACATCACAATAATCTGAAAGTAATTGCTTCCTGCTGAAATATGGGTTCTTAACCATAATAGTGTTTGCAATGTCTGAATCAGGAGAGAAATATGCACAGATTGAGCACTGCTGTTAAAAACAAATATGTCGGTGGATTTTGATGTGAGAGGATAACAGGTTATGAACATTTTTTACTGGAGGAAACATTATTATGGAAAATGGACCATGGATTTGTTTCTTATGAACATGCAGGTTTTAATTTCTCAAGACATTAATTGATGGACTGGAGTGTGGTTTACTCGTAGATTATTGTGATGTTTTTATCAGCTGTTTAGACTCTCATTCTGTTGGCACCAATTCACTGCAGAGGATCCACTGGTGAGCAAGTGATATAATGCTAGGTTTCTCGAAATCTGTTGCCATGAAGAAACAAACTAAGCTAGGCAGGAGGGTGATTTTTGGCTCTTTGAGCAAGAAGCTCAGAATATTATGTTAAATGAGCTGTGGTGTCATGGTGACCCTAAAACAAACATTTTGATTTGTTATTGCTGATAACAAACTAAATATTTGGTATTTGCTAAGGTAAATTTTAACTGGATGGCTTGTATGCACTGTTGATAGTGGAACACTAATGAATACATTAATAGTGTGATTATTTCAAAGCGTAATGATTAGTTTGTGCTAATGGAAAGATAATGGCTGTTATAATTATTGTAAATTATTTGATAATTAAGCATATTTGTTATTTCTATGGGAAAAGCACTGCACGCCTGCACTGCACTTTTTTAATAAAATCTGGAAAAATGTAATTTGCATTTATTACTGTAGGAAGCTATTTGTGTCTTGTTTTAAATCTACATTACCACTCAAAAATAATGTAAGTTAATCTTGATATTACCACATGAAACGGGATATATACATGCTGTATTTGTATAGGTACACCATGTTTTAAATCTACATTACCATTCAAGTTTGGGGTGCAGTAAGATTTTTTTCTTCAAAAGAATACTTTCTATTCATTGAAGAATTCTTAAAAAATGTGTCATGTTTCCTCAAAAATATTAAGCAGCACAACTCTTCAACATTATAATAAATGTTTTTTGAGGAGCAAATCAGCACATTAGAATGATTTCTGAAGGACCGCATGATACCGAAGACTGGAGTAATAATGCTGAAAATTAATTTGTGCATCACAAGAATAAATTACATTCTAAAATATATTCAAAGCAAAAGTTATTGTAAATTGTAATAAAATTTCACAATTACTGTTTTTTTTTCCATCAAATATATGCAGCCTTGGTGAGCATAAGAACCTTTTTAAGGACATCTTTCTGACCCTAAACTTTTGAGTGTATTTACTGAACCCAATAAACATAAAATGTACTAATGGAACATCATAGTTTCCAGCAGAATAAAAAGAACGCTGTGTAAAACAGATATAGAGCATGAAGTGTAATCTACACTAAACCTAGTGATTTCCCTCTCCACCTTCATTTTGACAATTTTATTAGCACATTTTTGCTGGCATGTAGTTTGCCTGTATCTCTGTCATTGAACACTGGGGGCAATTATGTAATTACAGTCAAATCTGCAGCCTCTGACCTTAGCCGGAGCCTATGCAAATTTGTATTATAGCCGTCCATGTTAATTAGGGCATTATACTAGATTTTAAATAAAGAGGATTTAGACGTTAAATAAAGCAACTAAGAATGTCCTTTGACATAGCTAGTCCTGTGACTTCTTCTGTAGTGCAAAACTCAAAATTACACTTAATACAAGCCAATACAAGCACATGAGCAGACTGCTGTGGCTTAAATGTGTAAATTGAGAAGAACACACAATAAAACAACAATCTTTTAAAGTATAAACAGATATTATAGTCAATGATAGTGATGTTAGTTATTTTCTAAATGAAGAAAAACTCAACAGCTGTTCTTTGTTACATTTGTGCCATACAATGTGACATTGCGATGACACTGTTATCACTTTTATAGCTCAGAAATTCAGCGGTTTATGAGCTAAAACAGTACCTGTTATCAATGCACTGACATATAAAATAATAATACTGTTTAACGCTGTTATTTAATGGACAGCATCCATGATCCAATCAAATCTCTATTGATCTCATCATATATTCCTCATTCCCTCACTGAAGTAAATGTATTAACTAAATATGCAGTCCCACATGCGCTCTGCATTCATAAGTATTTCAGTACATAATTATATTAGTAATCAAAATATTGACATTTTGTCATATGCTCTAATTTTAGCAACATTCTCTGTGTATGGTAATGATACATGAGCGAGCCCATCACAGCAGTCAGTGAGTCAGAAAATAAATATGTAAAGCAACAGCCCATCATTATGAATTTACCAGCTTTACTTATTCTGATTCGGTACTAATTACATTCCTACAGCTTATCAGAAGATTAGCATTAACCAAGCCACGTTTTATGAGCTAAATTGATTGAAGATAATTAGCAAAGTACACCAGATAGTCCAGGATTTCACCGAAATGGAGGTGCAGGTTTTTAAACAGCATGCTTAATCAAATATCAGTGTAGTCCACCCTTTCTCAAAGCTTTAATTAAACAAGCATGTAGATATGAGGATGGGAAAAGGGCAGAATTCATTAGCTATTGTGCACCTGACAAATTGTAAAGCAAAACTGGGACCTCCGCTGCCAAGTCATTTGGTATTTGTGGATTAATGAATCTGCTTAGACTCCACAACAGATTTACTTTGTTCCGTCGAGGCAATGTATCAGGCAGTTGTTCTTTGTTTGCTAATTGCATCCTTTGATTCCCAGCAGGCACAACATGGGGGAAACGTAAGCCTTTACCTCCTCCTGAAAATAAGATAATAACTGTCTCCAGACTCTTCAGAGATATTTTCATAATAAATCTTAACGTAACGAACCATTTCTCAATGAGCCCAACGTCCAGCATCAGCATACTTTGCTTTGAAAATTCAATTACTCAACCGCATGCAAAATTAAATGAGCAAAATTAAATCTTTAAATGGCATTTAGGTCAATTGGTGTGACCCTCATTACTTATAATCCATCAGAACTAAGAAAACAATAGGCCATTGTTGACCAAATGATTTTTTTGCATGCGTTTTACATATAGATTGTATGTATTAGTCTGGTAATAATCTCTCTACACAAGAACATCTTAAGGTACATATCTTTTGAGGTTTATAATATATTATTATTATTATTATGATTATGATTGTTGTTGTTAACATACATTATATATATATATACAGATGCATCTCAAAAAATTAGAATATAAAAAGTTCATTTTTTGTAACTTATTTCAAAACATGAAACTTTCATATATTCTAGATTCATTACATGTAAAGTAAAACATTTCAAGTTTTTTTTTATTATTATTATTTTTGATTTGGATGATTAGAGCTTATAGCTCATGAAAGTCAAAAATCCAGTATCTCAAATATTTATATTTGAGTTTCATTAAATGACCGTCCCTACAGTATAAATTACAGGTATCTCTTGTTCTTTGAAACCACAATAATGGGGAAGACTGCTGACTTGACAATGGTCCAGAAGACAATCATTGACACCCTCCACAAAGATGGTAAGTAACAGAAGGTCATTACTGAAAGGAGTGGCTGTTCACAGAGTGCTGTATCAAAGCATATTAAATGCAAAAGTTGATTGGAAGGAAGAAATTGTGTAGGAAAAGGTGCACAAACAACAGGGATGACTGCAAGCTTGAGCATACTGTCAAGCAAAGCTGATTCAAACACTTGGGAGAACTTCACAAGGAGTGCAATGAAGCTGGAGTCACTGCCAAGCCACTTCTGCAACAGAATCAATGTCAGAAGCATCTTACCTGGGCCAAGGAGAAAAAAGAACTGGACTTTTGGTCAGTGGCCCAATGTCTTCTTTTCAGATGAAAGTACATTTTTCATTTCATTTGGAAATCAAGTTATTGAGTCTGGAGGAAGATTGGAGAGGCATAGAATCCAAGCTGCTTGAAGTTCAGTGTGTAATTTCTGAAGTCAGTGATGATTTGGGGTGCCGTGACTTCTGCTGGTGTTGGTCCATTGTGTTTTATCAAGTCCACAAATAATGGAGCCATCTACCAGGAGATTTTGGAGCACTTTCATCTGCTGACAAGCTTTATAGAGATGCTGATTTCCTTTTCCAGCACGACTTAGCACCTGCCCACAGAGTCAAAACCACTTCCAAGTGGTTTGCTGACCATGATATTACTGATTTATTGGCCAGCCAACATGCCTGACCTGAACCAGAACATACATGTAATACAATCATAAAATATATTTAAAATAATTAAATCTTTCTTTACTGTATGTGTGTATACACAAACACACCCACCCACACCCACCTACACACACACACACACACACACACACATATATATATCCCTTACATAATTTGTTCAAGCAGGGAATTTGTGTGGTCTAATTGATTTTAAATATATATATCCCTTACATAATTTGTTCAAGCAGGGAATTTGTGTGGTCTAATTGATTTTAAAAGAAGAAAGCAATTTCAAAAGCATCCCCTAAAGTCTCTTTCTGAACAGCGTTGTTGTTCTGATTACTGCTGACTGGATTGGTTCATATCTGGGGGTGGCAAGAGAAAAGAAATGCAGTGACAGAACCTTGCTCAGCTAGACTGAACCAGTTCTAATAGTGATAATAATAGATCAGGCTCATATAAGCGCAAACACTTACGTGCTGTTTGTGACAGACACCCTTCTCCCATCAGATAAATTCACCTGCTCATATACAATCTGTTTGTTTTGGTACATAAATGCAAGTCAGTCTAAATGCAACTTTGCCTTTTTTGCATCAAATTTAATCACAGTGCAAGTACTGGCAGTAATTAATCATTTTAGTGTTTCAAAAGTTTAAAATGTTTTATTCAATCAGATCCTGGTGCTTCTCAATTATGTATGTGACAAATGTATTATTTTTCTAAAAATAATGGCAGGGACACATTTTCATAACAACAGTTACTGTTTTCCCAATTCCATAAGGCAGTATAATGGAGTTGTGTGGCTTATAATAAGTGGAGGCATCACATGTGTATTTTTAAGTAAGTAAATATGTCACGACCTGAGGTTTAATCAAGTGCCCTTACTAGACATCAGATGAGATGGTGTAAGAACTGATGCACTAAATGTTCCAGAAGAAAAATGTGCCGCCACTTTAAGTTTTGATCTTCACCATAGATGTCACTAAATCTCAACACATTTATTGAATGGTTATGCATCTAAACATCATCTAAACATCATCCGAACAGCTTTGAAGGTAATTGATCCATTTAATTTTTTGTCCTTTTCTGTCATAAATGCATTTGAAAATTTAAAAAGTCATAGATTTAAATGGAATATTTGATGTAGGATTTTCCATTAAAGGGATACTCCACCCCAAAATGAAAATCATTAATCACTTATGTCACTTACCCCCATGTCGTTCCAAAGCCGTAAAAGCTTTGTTCGTCTCCATATCACCGTATGCTGCATATGCTCTTCTGTATCATCCGTGCCACAAGGATGCGCTGTTTCTACCTGTATTAGCTTGTGGTGCAGATGATACAGAAGAGCATACACAGCATTCGGTGATATGGACAGACACAGAGGAGAATGTTGACAAAGGAATTGTTGAAGTCGTCATTTTTGTTTTCTTCGCTTACAAAAAGTGTTCCAGTCGCTTCATATAACCCAGATTGCACATTTGATGGCAGACGGAGTATTCTGACAACAACTTTCATACCTTTTATGGACCTTGACACTGTTATTTACTTGGCAGTCTATGGGACAGTCTCAGGCCTCCCGGTTTTCATCCAAAATATCTTAAATTGGGGGTAAGTGATTAATGACAAAATTTTCATTTTGGGGTGGAGTATCCCTTTAAAGACACCTTTAAAAAATGTAATGATTTATGAATGTATGAATAAATAAAATTATATTTTCATTATCATATCATTATTAAAAAAATAAAATAAGTTATAATTGTGAACTGAATTAATGGCATTTTTAAATAAATAATCATATCATTATAAAAATATTAGGAATAAAAAAAGTGATTATTATTATTATTAATTTGGTGATAATGAAAAGATTAAAAGACTTAAAAGTAAATCTAATAATGTTATAAATAAAATATATTTTATACATTTAAATGTATTTATTTAGTAAACTCCAAAGCGGCTTGCAAATCACTAATAAAATATAAATATATTATCATTATAATATCATTATGACAAAATGAATTAATTATAATTATGAATTAATGACATTCAAAAAATCATCATATCATTATAAAAATATGAAAAGTGTAAAAAATAAACATGATCATATTCATTATTATAAAAGGAACTCATATATTAAAAGTAAACGTTTCAAAATAAATCATCAATAAAAGACCTGAAAACAAAACAAACAAATAAATCAATATTAATGGTAATGCAAAACAATATCCAGTATTACAGTATATGAGGTAAAAAGGAACACATTTTTTGGTCTGGTGTGGATGAAGAGGTTTTTGAGTCTCACTGATCAGGCAGTGGTTGGGAAACACAGCTCTATACATCTTCACAGTTAAAGTTTAATGCCAGTAGAGGATAAATACATGGGCTAAAGAGAGGATTTTTTCAATGCTGTTACATCTATGCCTCCATGAGGAGAAGACACAGGCTGCTGAAGATGAGATGGGGACAGTCTTTATCTGAAAGTCGTGCTCCCAGAACAAGTCTGAAATATGCCATTGAAGATGTTTCTCTAACAAAGGCCCTGGCTTACAAGAAGAAAGCACCGAGTGGGTTTTTATGACAGAGAGGTTAATTAGAAATTATGCCAACTTTATTGTCAGAGGTAATTAAAAGTGGTGACACAAAGACAGTGAAAATGTAATGGCACACTTTAATCAAGTTGGCTTGGCAGCTTTTTTGACTCGTGTCTGCTGACTTTTATCCATCCGAGCCAACTTAATATTCAGCTTGGTTACTATGAAAACCCATAGCCCTAGTTGAATCTGTTTCTGCAATGCACATAATATAACTATAGAAATTATTGCAGACCACAGAAGAGTATAAATCAGGTTGTTTTTCCAAGGTCAGTGTTTGGCAGGTTAAGGAGTCAGTTTGCCCATCTTTCTCCATGTACAGCCTTTTAAAAGCAGCAATGTATTCTGATTAGGGCTGTCAAGTAATTAAATTTTTTTAATCTAATTAATTATATGATGTGCCAATGAATTAATCTAATTAATCGTTATTTAAAATCATAAGTCAATTTGTGCTGAGGAATAACCCCCCAAAGAAAAAGCCATCATTATTTAAAATTTAAATTAGTTAAATAAGAATTAGTTATTAGAATTAGCACTAGCCGGGGTGGAAAATTTCCAGAAACATTCCATTCCAAATAAAATGTTCTGCCCCTTTGCAACCATTATTATATTATATTATATTATTTAGGGCTGTCAGTTTAACAAGTTAAATTAATTAGTTATGAAAAAAATAACGTGAGTAAAGGGGTTATATGATACGATTTAAATTTTTCCTTTCTCTTTGGAGTGTTACAAGCTCTTGGTGCATAAAGAAGATCTGTAAATTTGCAAACACTAAAGTCTCAAATCCAAAGAGATATTCTTTATAAAAGTTAAGAGTCAACCACACCCCTCTAAAACGGCTCGTTCTAACACGCCCCCGCATCTCTACGTCACTATGTGGGAAGATTTGCATAACTCCGCCAGAATGTTTACGCAAAGAAAGAAGGCGTAACTTTAATTCTCTCTGTTGCCGCTGCCAGAATGTTGTGAAGATGCTGTGTGTTTCGTTGCGAAAGCAAAACTACTTTGTTTGGCCTTCCAAAAGCAGACACAACTAGAAATAAGTGATTAAGTTGTATTTCAACACTGTTCCAGAACAGTTCAACCCTAATATTCAAATGTGTGCTGCACATTTTATGGAGGATGAGGACTGTTTCCTGAACCAGTAGTCTGCAATGCGTCTGTGGCACAACGGTTGTTTCTATGAAGTTTGGCAGTTCAGACTTTGCAAGGACAGTCTGGCGCTTCTGACTCACAGCCTATAAGTACATTTTTGATAATTAAATTATTTGCCAATGATGATTCAAACGCGAGTTTCGAGCAGTAGAGTAGGCTTATTGTTTGTTGTTTCTCAGATCACAAATGCAGACATGTTTTTATGTTTATGCAGCACAATACGCAATGCAACGCGTAAAAAGACAGTATAAGTCATTATAATCAGTAATTATGTCCCCGCTGGATGCATCAAATGCCTCATTTGTAATGGGTTTTATTGGTTTTGTCTCATCTAGTAATGTCCGGATCATGAACAAATCTTTCTATTTAACCAGATCTTCTTAGTGAACCACTCGAACCAGTTCACCAAATCAAACTGAATCATTTGAACGGTTCGCGTCTCCAGTACGCACTGATCCACAAATTACTTAAGTTATTCCGTTTATAAACATGTCTTACACTCCCTCTGACGCGAAATAAACCAATATCCTGAGTTATTCAGTTACTCCTAACAGTACATTGACTGAACTGCTAAAAGACAACCGACGATGGGATGTGCACGAGCAGAGCAGCTGGACTGAGTCTCCTGCTGCTGGCCTGGGAGATGGCATAGTATGTTGAGGGGCGTTACATTTCCGTCACACGCTTGAGGCATTCGGCCAATCACAACGCACTGGATAGCTGGCCAAAAAGCACACCTCGCTTTTTTAGAATGATGAGCTTTGTAAAAATCGACATGTTTCAGAAAGGCGGGGCATAGAGGAGAAACAATAATGTACATTATATGGAAAATAATGTGTTTTTTTTTTTTTAACCTTAAACCGCATAAACACATTGCATTACACCAAATACACGAAATAATGTTCTTTTTAGCAGCATCATATCACCCCTTTAAAATAATTTAACACCGTTAACGCACTAGCCTCACCCCCAAACTTGTATATCATCTTACATTTCATATACAACACCATTAACAAATTAATGCCCTATTCAAGCATGCAGTTATGCCCTATTCAAGCTAAATTCAAGATATTGGTGCAAAAATGCCCCTGTATGCTATGGGGTTTTGTCTCATCTTTATATCATATGATAAGCGATATCACACGACACGAGAAGGGAGATCAATATCATATAAGTGCGAATTTTGTCCCGAATATCAATGTTTAAATTTTGCAGAGAACATATTACCTTTAAAGCCATAGCAGAATTGTTGTGCATCTCCAAGCGCCACAGCAGTGTTTAGTTTCTGAATAAATCAGCATTTTGAATGAATCGTGTGAATCAATGATTCAAAGCCCCATTCATAAAAAGAGCTGTTTTCTTTATTGAACATACACCCGGAGCAGTGGGCAGCCAATTATGCTGCGGTGCCCGGGGAGCAGTTGGAGTTTCGGTGCCTTGCTCAAGGGCACCTCATTCGTGGTATTGAGGGTGGACAGAGCGCTGTACATTCACTCCCCCCACCTACAATTACTGCCGGCCCAGGACTCGAACTCGCAACCTTTGGATTATGAGTCCGACTTTCTAACCATTAGGCCATTACTTCTGTCATCGTTTACTCACCCTCATGTCTTTTCAAACCTATCTTTTGTGGAACATGAAGGTTTTTTGAAGACTGTTGCTAACAAAGCTGCTTTGGTTACCCATGACTTTCATTGACTACACAATAATAATCTTTTATATTGCAATCCTTTCATTTTGTAATATTTGGCATGTTTGTGTGCTGCTGTGCGTCCCTGTGTGTGTAATAAGCAGAGTGTACGCGTGCTGTGGACCCACCTACACTAACGCACTCTTTAAATAACAAAAAAAAAACTACTGCCCCATTGACTTTAGACAAGGTTTTGGTTGGTCAATGGCGCAGTCTATTTCAGTTGCCTCAAAATAACAATGCGCCAACAATGCCATTGCGTTGGCCTGAAACTAGCAAAAAACACTTGCGTCATGCCTGGCGCTGCATTGCGCCGGGTGTATGATAGAGCCCTAAATGTGTGTGTAGTAAATTTTATGTTGAATCAAACAAAATATTTATTTCTAAAGCTAAAATTTGAAATGTCTACTTGTTACTTTCTCATTTAACACAAAATAGCTTTAAATAATCTTTTGTGGGTATTTTTATTGTCAAATTTATTTTGTGATTAATCAGATGAATTAATTGAAACATCAGCATTCCATCTTTTATGAAACAACGCTTACCCCAACTTTGATGAAATTTTCTGGCATTTGGTGTTTTCACTGTTATATGGTAGGATGCGTTATTACACATCTTCTGAAAAAGTACTAAATTTCTGGATCAAAACACAGTGAAGAAGCAGAAACAAGTGATTGCATATGTAAGCAGATACATATGTAAAATAACTAATAAATATCCTAACGTTACTGAATGAAATGTCGACCCAGGAAGTGGTATAGGACTGCAAGCTTTGGGGGTGCTGATGGACTAAAGATATGCTGCTGTGAGCATGTAAGAAATACTGCTGCTGCACATATTATATACATGAGATCACCCCTTAGCAGATCTACACAGGCGGAGCTAGGGAAAGTGAAGGGTTTCTAAAGCGAGCTGCAACTGCTACAGCAAACACTTGCCAAGTATTTGTATGCTGAGCAGCAAGCTCATTGGCTGCTGATACGAAAAGAACCAATCAGCTGCGCCATGTGAATTCTAATGTGATTATGTCACATTGAGTTAGGACCTATCATCCTGCACCATCTAAAGTTTCATGACAGAACTTTGGATTTATATGTTTAGATCTGCTGCCCTCAGGATAGAGACAAGCAAAGGGTTTTGCATCGTGAGCACTCTGGTTTTGCCATCAGCCAATCATGATGTGATTTTCCAGTGGCTGCAAAGTCGTTTTTGATGTTTGAAGGTCATTTTATCTCTTATTTTGATCCATTTTTAGACATAATTCATTATAAACTCCTCATTAGTGTAAAAATCCTGATAGGTCAATTGTATGACTCTAAAATATGGCAGTTCACACATTTGAAATCTTTCCAGCATCCCAATGCCGAGTCTAATTTCAGCATCTTGGGAACGCTCTCCATCTGTTGAACTCTTCAAGTCACAGCATTTTTTCACAGTGCAACGGACAAAGTCAGTGGCAAGGACGATGTCAGTGTACATTTGTGGTCTCTGAATTGTTAAATCTGCTTACTTGAGTAACTCGCGGCCAATAAGCACTCTTTTGCATTTATCATGTCTGCATCTGTGCTCTGTAATGTCCTGCTGAAAACTCTCAGCAGGATCAAGTTTTGAAGATTACACTCACCTAATTTATGCTAAATACATGCCTAATACACTCCACAAATATGACGGGGGAAAAAAACGCATCTATCCCGAGATTTATTTGTCCACTTATTTTATGCCACTAGCTGTTCCCCCTCTGGTACTTGGCAATATTTTCCCTGCGCAGGCACTGCGGGCTGGTACAGCAGAGATTAAGGCTGTGTGTGCAGGATTAACTCATTGAGGAACAGAACATAAAGGTGGCCACACAGCAGCAGCAGAGCTGGGAGGCGGATAGCGGAGAGCTACAGTGACACAGCAGATAAATTCTTGATCCAGGATGATCCCATAAAAGAATTGCCAGCCAGAGGTACATTTGGGGTGCACACAAAGACACTGCCGAGACCAAAGGGCCCTCTGAGCCCACTGGGCTGGGAATAGGGACATGCAAGCTGGGGATGATGATGATGTTGAGAAGCATCATAGGATGACGGGAGCACCTGGCATTATGATGTGGAGCTGTGACTGGCATATGGCACGTAAGCCCAGCCACTGCACACAAGTCATTATTTACAGCTGAACAACAAAGTCAATCTGTAACTGATGTGATCTTCATCTATCCTTCAAAAAATATAAACTAAAATCCAGTTTTACTGGAAAACTGATCCAAACCCATTAACTCTTTCAAAATTCCCATTTAAAAGGGCAGTTCACCAATAAATTTGGTCAACTTAAGGATGAGCTCATGTCGTTCCAAACCCATATAAACTTACTTTCTTCAAAAATTTGATTCTAATATATTTAAAGTTTTAACATTTGAAGAATGTTTCATCTGCTAGTATCCATACAATCCACACTGAACCCCACTGACTTTCTATGGAAGCCCGTTTCCACCACTAATTTTTTATTTTTTTTTAAAGGCAATTGCTCAATTGCTTTTTTTTCTCAGAATTGTGCAATATAAACTTGAAATTGTGAGAAAAATATGCAGTTCTGCAGTTGTTGCCATTCTGAGTAATAAAACTCACAATTCTGACTTTTGTTCTCAGAATTGCAAGTTATTAAATCAGAATTGTGAGATATAAACAAGATATTGCAATTCTGAGAACAGTCTTTTTTCTCTCCTCAGAACTGGACATTATAACTCGCAATTGGAAGTTTATATCTCACAATTTTGAGAAAAAAGTAACAATTGTGAGCTAAAAAGTTGAATTTATTTATTTATTTATTTTTTATTCAATGGCAAAAATGGGCTTCCATAACTTTCAGTGTAAAAATAAAAATAAAAATAAAATAATTTTGTGCTCCACAGAGGAAAGTCATACAGATTTGGAATGACATGAGATTGAGTAAATAATGATATTTATTTATTAAAAAAAAAAAGGTGGGGGGTGGTGGATATCAAACTATCCATTTAAAGAGATGAATGAGAAAAATGAAAACTGTTATCATTTACTCACACTTAAGTTGTTCCAATCCTGTATGAGTTTCCCTTTCAAGGGAACTTTGAACTGCATCCTCTGGGGGTCCCTATGGGGAAATGTCTCGTCATGACCCATGTCGGAAGCATACATTGAAAAACACCAACAACTCCGGTGACAGCCCATGACGTCACTACCGGTGCGACTATAATATAAATAGGCGCCGGGAGAACGTCCTCCTCTTCTTCATCTTCACTGACGTAGCAAAATGTTTAGAGGATGTGTGCATCTGTGTCGTCGTTATTTGACACCTGATGACACACACGATCTCTGCATTTTTTGTTTGGACGAAGAGCATGGACACTATGTCCTTAAGAGGGCAATTTGCATGCATTGTGAGCGTTTTCCGATAAAAAAGCACTGTTCTCGTTTGTCTCTTTTTTCAAGGAAAGAGGGGTAGCCATCTGCTTCCCGCGGTTCAGGACCCACCGCTGCTGAGGCACGGAGGAGAATGAGCTCGTGGGGATTGCAGGTGGATATGGCCGATGAGTTTAAAGAGGGGATTTTCCTCTCGCGCTTGTCGGCTGTGGACGAGTGAAAGCCACTGGAGGATGATGTTATTTCTCTAACATCGTTTAATCTGGGGGCCAGTGCTCTGCTGGGTCTGGCCCAGGAAGAGCAGGAGATGTCTGAGGACGGCTAAGAAGCTGAGGCTGAACCTTCCCAATCCTCCTGCCCTGCGTATGATGAGCTGTTGGAGGTTATGGATCGCGCCATGGTGAGTCTGGACTTGCTGTGGAAGTAGGCTAAGAAAGGAGAAGGAACCATGAAGGAAAGACCCCTGATACGAGTTATGCCAATATCGAGTTGATGAGAGGATGCCCCCTGTAGAAGAGACGCTGGCTAGCTATCTCTCTATGGGTGAGACGTCCTCTCTTAATACTCCCTCCTTACCATCTAAGCCCCTTCAGGATACATCTTGCTTAAATGGCAGGGCATATGCAGCAGCAAGTCAGGTTTTGGCTTCATTGCACATGATGGCGGTGCTCCAGACATATCAGGCTGATCTACTGAAAGACCTGGATAAAGGCGAGGGCCTTTCTCCTGATGAGGTAGCCGAACTGCACCGCACCATTGATCTCGCTCTCCGTGCTACTAAGCAGGCCGTCTCCGCCAAGGGCAGGTCTATGGCGGCTATGGTATTAACTGAGAGACATCTTTGGGTGAACCTGGCAGATATCGGGAAGAAAGAAGGGGGCTTTCTTCTCAATGTTCCTGTTTCACCTTCCGAACTTTTCGGTACCTCCATTGAGATGGTGGTCGAGAAGTTTAGGAAGGCGAAGGCGGAATCGCGGGTCAAAGGAAGGTAGGCAAGGCCTAAGGGATGTGATCCAGACAAGGCGTCAGCGCCTTCGTCCGGTTCAGATTGATACTTGAGTATCTACTCATTGCCTTTGGGGGTTTTACATCTGCCCTTATCTTCCCCTTCCTAATTCCCCTATAACCATCAGCAGGGAACTTCCTGCATTACAGTCTTCTATGCTGGACCTATGATGTTTTGGTTGGTTCTATGGCTTCATAGTGACCACCTTACTGATGGTCCGGACTAGAGACTTCTTTGGGTTGCCCCTTGAGCAGGGCTCCAGCGCAGGAACCATGGTGGGTGAGTATGATCCATTCTCTCTCTCTCTCTCTCTCTCTCTCTCTCTCTCTCTCTCTTCACACACTAGTACTCTGCGTTCTTTTCTAAAATCCTATATGGCGAGGGCTTTGCGCGGTTGCTTCATGCCCTTTCTTGAGCTGGTAAAAGCCCCGTTGATCTTGGGCGCCACTCCATCTATGTAACCTCAGAATACCTATTTAAACAGTGTGTTGCTAATAGGGATCTGTTGACACAATTTTTTCAGCAAGCTTATGCGAGAGCAAGCGGTAGCCCCTGTGTGACACACCGAGACTTAATATGATGCTAGGCTCTTGGTCGTATCCCCTTAAAGGAATCTATTCTTTATTCCAAGCCTTGAGCTGTACCCCGGGCCCAGGAGTCTGGCCTTAACAGGTAAGTTTGGTTATGTAGCCTAGGCCTTTGGCCATAAGGGATAATGTCACGGACAGCCATCTAACATCCCAGGGGCAACTCCCATGAAAAATGGTAGAGTTGGTACTTAGTGCTTGCCATGGTTCTGGCCTGCACTCCCCTCAGCATGGTGGTGTTGGTATACCGTTCCCCATAGCGACATCTAGAGGACCTCTAGTCCTCTAGCTTCCTGCCATTCTTCGGACGCAAGCTTCAGATGAAGAAGTGGATGACATGTTCTCCCGGTGCCTGTTTATACTATAGTCGCACCGGTAGTGACGTCATGGGCTGTCGCCGGTCAACGTGTTGTTGGTGTTTTTCAATGTATGCTTCAGACACGGGTCACAACGAGGCATTTCCCCTTAGCGACCCCTAGAGGATGCAGTGTCTCGTTCCCTACTCAGGGAACCATGGTTATATAAGTAATCTGAGACGTTCTTTCTTCGGCTGAACACAAAAGAGGATATTTTGAATAATTTTTGTAACCAAACATTTGATGGTAGCAGTTGACTTCCACAGTATTTTGTTTAAATGCTACTGAAGTCTAGATTATATTTATTTTTTTATGTTTGTACACATTTGTAAAAAAAAAAAAAAAAAAAAAAAAAAAAACATTTTTTAAGATTTACACCATTTAATTAATAGTACATTTCCATCAAAATGAGTTGAATAATCCTTACGCATTTAATTGAATAAAGGATTGTTCAATCATTCAATTAAAATATGTAAGGATTGTTCAATTTGACAGAATTTTACTATTAGTTAAATTGAAATAAACAAAAAAATAAAAATATGTAGTGCAGCAGACTGTCATAAGTTTGGAACGACAAAAGGATCATTTTTCATTTTTGAACTATCACTCTAATGATATTAATCAGACAGATTAGAAGCAGATTGCTAGAATTGGTACATGACACAGGGCACATTCAATCCTGCATTTCCCAAATGAGCACCATGTGTTAATGTGTCTGGAGAATTTGTGCTAACCACCCAACAGAAACCTTTTCTATTGATCTCGAAGGAAAATATTAAAGAGCTAGACAGCTGGAAGTCTTCATCTGAAAGCCCCACATCAGCCTGTTGAAGGTCTAGTGTCACAGCTTTCATTGTTATAGCGGCACCTCTGCTGGGACCAGTTAGCAGATTGGTTGCACTTCTTTGTGGGCTCCAGCTCAAGGCCCTGGATTAAAAAACAGCAGACTTTCTGGACACATCCAACGGGATGCAACACTGGGGACCTAATTTGTGATTGTTGGCCAGTACAAATCTGGACAAAAGACTGCTGAGCTGTAATTCTTGTGAGAGTGTCTACTTGAAACAGTGTGAGAGTTTAGAGGAGTCTGGCCATTTGAAAGCATTATATTAAGGAATCTTGTATTATAGAATTTGTATTTATCTTTATAACCTTTACAAGATATAGATGTATTCGAAAACGACTTATTAATTAACGCATATGCCCTGTCCTAACCAGGACATTATATTCCTGTAAAATCCAAACATGGCTACTATCTAATATTTCTCTGTTTTTGTGTTATTTTAGGAGAAGAACTGTATGAGACCTCCCCATATGAACCAATGCATCTCTCTGATGAGTTTAGACTCGCCTCCATTATTTCTGGTAAGTGAAGACATCTTAAGAGCTTTTCTATGTTTTTTTCAGCGGTTAAAGAAAGCCCAGTTTTTCTGTTCAAGGTTAGCACTGTCCTTTATATTCATACATCTTCTCATACTCTCAGACAGTTTAAGTGTGATTAATTTATTTCTACATACGTACAGTTTTCTGTGTAGCAGTAATGTTATATTAGCACATCCAGCATGATAGAAATGTCCAATTGTATCCAATCAACAGTGAAAAGAACTATTGCTTGCATATGCCTAAATGCTTCAGTGTCAACACATCCAGAAGTAATTTCTTTGTGGATCCAGACTGTGTATTTTAAAACTTGTTTTTATCCCGTCTGTAACACTAAGCATAGCAAGCAACAATCAAACAAAAATTAATTACTTTTATATATAACATGTGTGTGTCTTACAGGTGTGAATCTGCATTGGTTTCACAATTCATTTAGATTATGATTATTATAACAACGATTCAATTCAATTCGATATCATGATGCATCACAATTATATAAAATTAATTTTTGGCGCATTTTTATTAAATTATATAAGAAGGCTACTTTTTAAAATAATTATGTTAATAAATTATTAATATTATATAAATTAATATATAATTGATAAATTATTGTTAAGAATTAAAAGTAAATATAGGTTTTAAAACATACAAGCAAATGGGGGGAAAAACAATTACAAGGGATAAACAAAAGGCACGTCCATAATCTGGGAGTGCTTTAAGTATCCGAAAGTTTACAGATAGGCTAATCATAGTTAAGGGTTTTTTTTATTTTTTTGTTTCTTTTTTTTTTTTTTTTTGCCATTTGATTATCACTGATGAGATCATAGACAGTGGCAGCTTTAATAGGCTGCATTCACACGAATGCACAGATCAATTTTGACATATCAGATGTTTGTTTTGTCCTGTTCTAAAAAAAACAACTGATTGTTTACATCAATTTCGTATCATAAAAGTAGATGCAAGTGCATTTAACCATTTAAAAGCACAAACCGCATGTGAAAGTCTGTCAGTACGTAAATATTCGTGTATCTTATACATAGGCTACTGCATTCCAAACGGCATAAATGAAAACATAAAGTAAAACATAAAGACTAAAATAACAGCAAACAGAAGCACAGTCAAGCAATATGCACGTGCCTGCTGCGATTGCATTTTTTTAATAATGCGAATGGCGTCAGAAGGCTATAATCGATTATAGTCTATTACTGCATCGATGCAGAATCGTCCACATCCTCATCGCGATGCATCGATTAATTTCAACATCCCTACTGTGTCAGTGTATATATATCAATATATTTATATGTTTATATTTAATTAGTCTCCTCATCACTGACACTAAGCCAAAAATGTGTTCCTAACTCATTATCATTAATATTACTTATAAAATAAATAAAAATAGACATTATTACAAATTTAATTATTACAAATTGACATTGTTATTTGATTTTGACATATTTTAAACATTTCCTCACAGCCAAGCCTCATGATGATGTGCTGGGGCTGCTGGAATACAGTTTACGGGAGGCAGAAACCAATTTGCATGGCTTTAGGTGAAAAAGCTAAACATAAAACACATATATAGAAAATTAAACACATGCTGCGGTCTCGCTGACGGCTTTTAACAAAAGCTATCCACCACACAGCCACAAAAAAGCTATTTTTGTTTCCTATTCTTTATGCGACTGTTCACGTTTCTCATTTCTTCGATCACAGCAGAGGTAATCTGCAGCCTTATATAAAACCGACTAGGAGGCCATCTGAAAAACCATCTCTACAGGCTGCAGATGCTGTCCAGACCATGTACAGGCACATATGCAATCATATTGAGAATTATTTGGTATGTCAGGGACATTTAGGTGGTAAATGCACTATTAGAAAATGCTTTCATATGTTATAGGCAAGGAGGTGTTTTGTGAGAAGCATGGCAGTTTCAATTATTGCTGCAGTATTTGTCACCTGTTTTTCTGTTCTGCCCTTTTATATTCCCACGTAAGAAAAACATATGAAATGTGAATTTGCTTCATTTTAGGTTTTATTTTAAGCAGCTTGTTTTTAAATGTAAAATTACATTTTAAACATTTTTGGAATAACATGGCAGAATCCTGTGTCTACCTTTCTTATGTATTATTTTATCTATTCTGAATACGCAAAAATAAATAATATGTTAATAATATGAAAATTAAAATGCTAACTCCTGAAAAAACTTTAGTAGTGGGAAATTGTTGATTGTGATGGAAATAATACCTCAACAAAAAGATAAATAAGTAAATAAATAAAAAAATCATAAAATGTAAAAAATAATATTTCTATTACATAATAAATATGAAACTATTATAAATATTAAAATGATTAAAACTAAAACTGAAATAAAACTTTATTAAAGCTAAATAGACATTTTAAAAATAAAAAAAACTATTAAAAAATAACAGAATTACTAAAACTAAATAAAATGAAAATGAAAATTGAAAATATTAAAAATAAAAGCCAATTCAAAATATCAATAAATACTACAACAGTATATAAATAAAACTCAAGGCACAATCATCTGCTTCTTTTTTTTCTCTCTGTTTATTTCTTCTTGTTTACTACTAATTAGTATTTTGTGATGGAGTTTCATATTTTAAGCTTAAAAGTCTGGGTCCAGCACACCTTTATAAGCAGCAAAAATAAATTAGGAAAGCCTAGTGAGATGTTTCCAAGAATTTTAATGTGACTTTCATATAACAAAAAAGAAAAGAAAAAGGTGTTAGTTTTAATAAAAGTCTACCCCTGGGACACAAATGTGCCTGTAATTGAAGAAACACTCATTTACAGGTTTCTGAAATCAAATCTGAACCCTCTAAATAGCTTTTCTGCAAGAATAAGAAAAAAAGACTAAATACATGGACCAACAAGCACACTCGAGATGGTGTTAGTATTAATAATCTACTAAGTGACCTGAATACACAGGGCGGCACTGATCCTTGAATATTTGCATAATGCACATAGATTGTGAGTTACTTCTTAAGTGCCTGTATGCGACGATAAAAAGCACATGTAACACGTGAATAAATGCTTAAATTATTACTATACACTTCAACAACTGCCTTAAGGCAAGTCTGTACAGAAATGTTAGCCACATTTGAACAAATCCTCACATTTATTGCATCTTGAAATCAAAATGCACTCAGTATGTGAGCAATTTGAAGGAATGACTTTGGTTTGTTCTTTAAACATAGTTGCAAAGGTTATGCATATGTTATATATAAAAATACAGTACATGCTGATTCAGATTATACCAGATTTCTGATCACAAATTGAATTATAAAACTAATTTTACATGTTTTTACACTTCCTAGTCTCCCTTAAATATGACTAGTTGCTTCAATCAAAAGCAAAATGTGCAAGATGCAGTCTAAAATCAGCAAATTTTCTCCACTCAGGGCTGAAGCCAAAACAAAATCGAATATTTTCCTTTCATAATTCCTTTCCCTCTCTGGCGAAAGCCTCTGTAAACTGGCTCTCCTTGAAGATTTGTTAGAGACCCTTTCCCTCTGACACGAGATAAGATGAATATCAGGACCAAAAGAACACACCTCTGAGCACACGTTTCTCTTTTAAAGCAGAACTGGAAAAGCACTCATAACATAAAAATAATCAGACATCTTGTTACATGGCTCTCCTGTTCATTTGTCAATGAACAGATGACCGCTCACATCTGCTTGGTTCTTTAAAGAATTGCCATCGGACATGGGTATGATAGATTCTCAAGACAGGAATGGGAGATAAGAGGATAATAGAAAGGGACTTTAAAAAAAAAAAAGAATGGCCACACTAGAGAGAGCAGTGGAACATTAAAGGATGCTTTCGATGAGTGTTTCCAATTGATTACTGTGGAACAGCCAGCTAAGATGGGAGTGATGTTGAAAGAGTGTTTATGCTCTGCAATTGCCAGCAGATTTGAAAGCAAGAAAAGGTTCTGAGGAGCATGGATTAATTTTTATTTTAACCTGGAGCCGGATGCATGATAATCAGATTTTGCTGAGTTGGTTTATGGTGAGCGTGATGAATAATCGATAAGGAAGTATTAGGTGTATGATAGCATTTTAAAGTGGTCAGGAATTGAGAAATCAAATTTTCCTTGATCTTTTGACATGTAAGAGGTCATTGTACTATAAAAACATCCTGTGCGTTTCAGAGCTCAAAACTCCCTTGTTAGTCCAAAATCAGCTTTTATTTTATTTCAGATTTTGTCACTTTATGGTGTAAAAGTGTAACGAAAACCTGCCTCTGCAGAATCAGATCAACACTTCTACGTCATCACATCTTTGGCCCCACCCACTGGAGTGTTAGTGAAATGAGACGGAAAGAAGAGCTAAAAATAACATTGCTTTCCAAAGGATTTTAATTAAGGCTGCATGATTAATCGAAATTAAATTGCATTCGCGATTATGCTAAAAGCTGCGACTGTCATGCATATCTTTTAGTGACTCATGGTTCTGTGATCAGTAGTAGATCTCCATCTAAAGGCCAGGCGGCGCTCTCGTGCTGAAACTCCAAATATGTCCCACAGAAGAAAAGTAATGCATGTGTTCCAGGAAACAGAAGACTGAACTGCTTTCATTGATTCAACGTGAATAATAAACACAAGACTATGACAATATATGGTTTACCCGAGTTCTTATTATAATTTTTGTTATATTTCAGTATATTTATAATGCAATACTAAGTGAGTTTGGAATAAAATCATTTGTGGGACAAGAGGTTCATAACTTTTTCCTATGTTTGGAAAGATGTTTGACACATGTTGCTTTTCCAAATGCACATTATAAATGACTCAAACTTGCCGGGTAAAGGCTCGATGGTATACAGAAGCAGGTTTAGATGGAGCAGCATTTACTACACAGAGCCATAGTTCATTGACAAGCAATGCAACCTGTTGTCATAATCGCTGAACGATTTCATTGATCATAATAGCGTTATTAAATTGGTCTGTGTTTTGGTTAGCTTGTGAGTGAACTTCATTGTTAGTTTCTGGCCACAGCGGTATCCCTTCTAGCCACAACCCTGGGATGACATGCATTTCCTTTCTTCTGCAGTGCATATTTGGAGTTTCATCACGAAAGCGCCCTCTGGCTTTCGGATGGAGATTTACTACTGATCACAGAACTGTGATTCATGACAATCGCATTCAATTAATCATGCAGCCCTAATTTTAATCCTTGGAAAGTGCTTTTTAAACTATGTGGATGTCTCAGTAGATCATTATTTGTGTGTTTCACTGTGAATATTTGGCAAATAAGTCACAGTTTCGGTGCAAACAGACTGTTACTGCAAGATTTGGACCTGACAGTAATACCACAACATGTAAGTAACCACGTTCATTCTAAAGCTCATCTGCAGTGATTTCTAATATATAATGAGTTTGTGTACAGTCAGATGTTCTTTGTCTCAAAATCATTTATTGCTGTTTTTGCATCAGTAAATCAAGCTAGAGACTAACATGTTGTTTTTCTTAATAGAGTGAAAATAATCAGTCATTTAAATTGTGATTAAATTATATACAGAAAATGATCAATGAATGCTCTCTTTATAATCGCTGGAGTCACACAGCGTGAGTTTATTATCAATGATGCAGTCTACACTGCACAATGAAATTTCTTATTTACTGTACATCACTGTTAGTTATGATGAAGGCATCTGGTGCAATGAACCTGAAAAAAGGAAGTTTTGAGCTCTGAAACTCACAGCATGATTTTATAGTACAATGACCTCTTACATGCCAAAAGATCAAAGAAAATCTGATTTTAATTCATGACCCTTTTAAGTCAGAACAAAGAAATTTCTCAATGGCCATCAATACATATTTGTTTTTATCAATTCCATTAAGAACAGGATTTTTGATGAACACAGTCTTTGTCTAAGGACTTCTAGGGGTTTCTGAAGAAGAAGTGAGATTGTTTTTGCGTCATAAGTCATTTGGAAAGTGGGATGAGGAGCTGTTGTCTGGCAGGAGAGCAGGGATGTTTTTGCTAGTGAGGCAATCAGCGGACAGGTACACTTTCCACTTACATGACCTTGTGAGAAGCGAAGCCTCAGTGAGATCTGTTTTGAAGCCCCTGCCTGATTCCCTCAGCTTTAATAAAACATGTGCGAGCGTGCAGCGAGAAAGCGCTTTGAGCCAGGGATACTGTAAAAACCTTGTCTGTCAGAGAGATAACAAGGTAGCTCTGGCGTAGTGCTAATTGGCCATTGCGTTCCTATATGCAAAGAATATTTATCACTTCTGGCAGAACTTGAGAGCTTTTCCTCTTTTTTTTTCTCACTTGAACAGTTTTGCCCTTTGCAAACTGTAAGTTTTATCAGCGTATTTGAAGATGCAAAATGAGATAATGAGTTTTGGAAATATGAGGAAATTTTGGCCGGTGTTCCTTTGGGGTGGGATGTTAAGACTCCTTAAAAACACACACTGGTTAGAATAAATCAGTACCTTGACACACACACACACACACACACACACACACACACACACACACACACACACACACACACACACACACACACACACACATTACAGATAAAGGGGGCCTCCTGGGGCTGTGTGTCTGCTGCCAGACCTCACACAGGAAAAAACGTTGTATTTGGCCCAACAATATTTCCCATGTGTTTTGCTGTTCAACAGCAAAAGTATGTGATTACTTCATTACAGTATACATACAAAAATATTTTTCTACCAAAATAGATGTCTTTCTTTTGGCTCATACATAGGCTGTGCAGCATGTTTTTGATTCACTAAAATGAACCAGATCTTAAGAATCATTTGTTCAGGAATCAGACTACACTGATAACACTGTTCTTAAGAGCCATCTGTCAGGAATAACACTACAATGACTGCATGTTTATGAATCACCAAAAAGATTGTGTTCATTCTTTTGGGAATCAGACTAAAACATAGTCACAATTTATGTTATAGATTCACCAAAAAGAATCAACTCATAAGAGTGATGTCACGTTGTATGTTATATAAAAAAAATACTTATAAATGTCATCCTTTCAGGAATCAGACTACTACACTGGTTGCACTACATGTTTTTGAGACCCCAAGAAGAAACGTTCCTAAAGATTAATTCATTCATGAATCAGACCACATTGGTTATACAATATTGATTCACTAAAAAGAATAGACACAAAAATGCAAGTTCCAGGAATGTTAAGCAAAATATGCATCCAGATCCACTAATGGGCAGACTTGAATGTAAAAGAGCATTCACAAATATCTAAACCAAAAGGACTAACATAAAAAGTTAAATATCACTGTGTAAATATTGCCTTAACAACCGTTAGACTAAGAGTGTTTCCAAAAGTAGATAATTAAATATGATTCACAAAATCATGCTTGTGTGACAAGTCTCAGCCTGGAGCATGACAATGACAAAACCATCTCAGTAAGAATTTCAACTCAGAAAAGACTGAGACTATCTTCTAAATGACTATCTTCACTCGGAACCACCCAAGAGTTCTAACAATGGCTTATCCAGCAGTTCTCATTGGGTAAAATCTAATTAAACATGCTTCAAAGGACAAAAGCTTGACTAGCATGAAGCCGCCTGTGCATGTTGAAATGAAAAACGCTATTAGAGATCATGTTAGCTCTTATCAAAAAGTCAGAAAAGGTCATAAAATGTCATGGTTTTCAAGCGGAGATGTAAATAGAGGCTAATTTGGAGGATGCATGCACAGCCAGGGTAATATTTAATAAATGTGCTTGTCTTGATTATTTTCATGTACGAGTATTGCAAAATACCTTTATTAGAGGAATACATGTGCACTGACATTTGCAGGCTCAAAAGCTGAAGCACCTTGACAGTGTATCACCTGTGTGCCTGAGTAGACACATCTAAATACGTATTTTCACTTGAATCTGACTTGTCTCTGTTTAACCAAGCATGCTGACCCTCACTGCTCTCCTCTATCTGTGCCGACAGCCATGGACTCCGCTTCTGCAAAAGGGAATCTATGTTTTGACACGGGCAAGCACTGCAATCCATGCCTGGACGCAGCAAAAGCTTGCAACCTCAACGACACCTGCAAGAAACAGCGTACTGCACTCATGGCCACCTGCAGCCCCGCAACTCCCATTCAGCAAGCACAGGAACCCTGCAACCGAAAACGCTGTCACAGGGGTCTGCGGCAGTTCTTTGACCGCGTGCAAACAGAATTCAGCTACCCGCTGCTCTTCTGCTCCTGTCGGGATAAAGCATGTGCCGAACGTCGCCGGCAAACCATCATGCCTGCTTGTTCTTTTGAGGAGAAGACAAAACCAAACTGCCTTGAGCTAAGGAGGACCTGCCGTTCAGATCCGCTCTGCAGGTAAGGTTATTTCATCTGGGTCACGGCACTAGAAATGCAACAAATAGGCTGACTCTTTGGTAGGGCTGCAGCTAACAATATTGATAAATGATTTAATATGTGCATGCTCTATAAAATATTTGAAGGTCTAACAATGACAGTGACATTTAATCCCTCACTTGACCTGACTCTAGTAATTTATTAAAATACAATAATAATAATAAAAAGAATTATAATAATCAATTCATACCTACAATGACTTTTGTCAAAATTACCTTTTCATTTCTAAATTTAAATTAGGGCTGCACGACAAATCAGAATGAAATCGCAATCGCTATGAGGCAGAAGCTGCAATTATCATGTGTATCTTTCAGTGAAGCACGGTTCTGTGATCAGTAGTAAATCTCCATCCGAAGGCCAGATGGCACTCTCATGCGGAAACTCCAGATATGCCCCTCAGAAGAAATCCAAGAGATCCCTTTATCGGTAGCTGAATAAACAGAAGATTTAACTGCTTTCATTGATTCAACGTGACTAATAAACACAGGACTACGGCAATATCTGATTTATCTGAGTTCAAGTTCTAGATGACTTGAACTCTTTTATACCCCTTTTATTTATTTAATTTTTTCTTATTTCTAATTTCAAATTTTTTTTTCTCGTCCACAAAGTCAAAAAATATCAGGATGACAGGTCTGTCCTGATATAATTAAATGACTTCAATGTACCTCTTTCACAGTGTTTTTTAAATAGTTTTTTTTTTTTTCTGAATTCAAATTAATATTGATATTTCTAGGCCACAAAAATGTCAGGATGATTCAACTGTCCTGATATCATAATTAAGAGAAAAAGTTTAATTAAAAAAGTTAAATGACTTGAATATACCTCTTTTATTTATTTATTTTTTATCTGAATTAAAAGTATTTTATATATATATATATATATATATATATATATATATATATCTTAGGCCATGAAGTCAAAATGTCACGATGACACAACTGTCCTGATACCATAATTAAGTAAAAAAGCCTCATAAAAACAAATAAATGACTTGAATA
The DNA here is from genome assembly GCF_018340385.1 of Cyprinus carpio. Lineage (NCBI taxonomy): Eukaryota > Metazoa > Chordata > Actinopteri > Cypriniformes > Cyprinidae > Cyprinus > Cyprinus carpio. Next base: position 9,217,461 of record NC_056606.1, on the reverse strand, counting down.
TACCTCTTTTGTGTTTTCACCCCATTTCTGAATTAAAATTACTTTTGATATTTGTAGGCCACAAAATCAAAAATGTCAGGATGACACAACTGTCCTGATATCAATTATTAAGTCTCATTAAAAAATAAAATAAAATTACTTGAATATACATATTTTAAGTTTTTTTTTTTTTTTTTTTTTTTTTTTTCTCTAAGTCATGAGGTGCAACCAACATGCAGAATCCCTGAAGTCAACAGGGCAAAGACTTAAATAATAAATAATACAATTCATCATCTTTTGCTGGTATTATTGACTATTATTGAGTTGCTGCTGTAGGTCAACTCTAAAATAGTAGGGCTACTATAAATTACCTTCAGAAGGAACAGTAGCAACAGAAATGACATTGTGTCAGTAGGTGATCCATACTGTACTCAACACACATTACAAACATTGAATCAGTAGGAGATCCTTATGCTCAAAAACATAGTAGAGATTGAATCCTAAAGTGGTCAAAAAACACTTCAATACAGAAGTAACCGATATGTAATCTAAATAGCCAAGAACACACAGCCCATTAAAAGCTAATTGATCAGTATACGTTATATTCAAGCATGCAATGTCTTGACCCTGTCTTATCACTTAATGTCAGAAGTACAAAAAAATCAGTGAGCAATCATGCAACCAGTGAACACTTACCGTCTATTAGCAACATTTAGAATAGGTGTCTTATCGAGTAGGGAATCATAATTATCCTAGTATGATGAACTAGGAGAAAATCGATGGGCTGTGTCAAATGAAACAGTCTCTTTTGACCCTGTGCTCAACTCTCTCAGTTCATGTGCCATTCATCAACAGTCACCTGGGACTGCAAGAGATTGCCCAAACATAAACCTGTCTTTGAAAGACACTGAATGAAAAAGCAACTCTAAAAGCCAGCTTCTTACTCATGCTTAAAAAGCTGGGGGTCACAAACACTATTTAACTGAATTGCAAGACCTAAAGATTGCATTAAACGAAATGCCACAGTGCTGTTGTCATTTTATGTAAGTAATCTGTTAAAGTGTTAAACAAATCTCATTCATTTACATCATAAGCCATCAGAATTGCATTATTTCTGGTCATATAAATATCCAAATACCAAACTGCATATTTTTGGGGAGCTTCTGAATAAAACTGTGCTGTTTTTTTTCCCCTCCTCAAATATGAGCACCATTTGCTCACTATATCATACTATATGAGCCATAAAGGCCTTATACATCAGATAAATTACAAAACATTAAACACTATGTATACTTAACGTTTTTTTTTTTTTTTTTAGGATAATAAACTACAATAAACTAAACAACAATGTATTATTTCAGGCTATAGGGATTATGTCAGCTTCTACAGGGTTAAATAGTTGTGTGTTAAAATAAATAATATGATAATATGATCTTTAAAACAAATGAGGTATTCTTTTTTATAATAAGACATGTTTCACATTAAAATGTACTGCACCGTAGGAATGACCCATATACTTTATTAAACAAACCCAAATAAAACATCAAGGCGAGGAAAATGCATGCAAGCTTGACATTTTATCTATCCTGCATTCAACAAGCTTGTCTGGTGCATCCTTAACTTCTGCACTTATTACATGTATGGCCACTAGGCTCCAGACCCTTTGTCCTCAAACACTGTGTGATGTGTGAACTGAGAGAAAAGCGAGGGCCCCCACCAGGCCAACCTGAGGACTTTGGCTGCCCTTTCTATCTGTCATAGCCTCCAGAAATCACCTTGCCTTTCTCATAGCAGGAGACTGGAGGACATCCAACAACAGAACTGAGGATAACTGAGTGCAGTGGCCAGGCTGAGGATACAGTAAACAGAAACACTCATATGTATTGTTATGCCTGACTTGAATAACTTTCTGAGACCCTGTCATTCATTTTGTCCTCTGTAAAGGGCATTTTGTTTGTAATCTAAGTGTATCTTAAGGAGGACATCCTGGAATTTTCAGAGACACTCAATGTCCCATAGTTTTAAAAAAGTGCTTTCAAACTGGGATGTTTAAAAAATAAAAATATAAATAAAAAATAAAACACATTATTTATTGTCCTCTTCATGTAATTATAATACATATTTTTGTTCACAAGTGAATGTAAAGAATACAAAATATTAAATTTAGCTGGATATGTAATTTAACAAAAACTGGTGCTAATTTACTAGTAAGCGATAGTTTATTTAATTCATTAGTGCCTCATCCATCCAAGGGCCAACTGCAGTGTTGTAATGGGACAAGTACAGTAAATAAAAGGGCAGTTCTTATGCCAAGTACTAATCTAAAGATTTTATGTGGCATTTACTTACACTAAAAAGCCTAAAAACATTTTGGAGGCCACATAACTCTAATCATTAATGCTTCTGGCTGCTTTCATTTACTCAGTTTTTCTTTTACTTTAACATAAATGCATTATTTATTTGATATCCAGTGTTTAATGGTGCATTTTGATACATTCCATACACTTTGATGCTTTTCCATCTCATACCTGAACACAAATACGATTAATCTGAGCTTTTGAAATTGTCCAAAAGCATTTTGAATAAGCTAACATACAGATGAAGCTTTGGCTTAAGCCTGAATGCTGAAAAAGCCAGTCGTAGACTCTTATTTGAGTCAGGTGACATGGATATTAGATTCAGTGTGCCTTCAGGAGTTGTGTAAATGACTCATGGTCTTGTTGCTTAGACTTCATGGTCATTGTCCTGAATCCCGCTGGACCCCCGGACTTCTTAGAAGATGCTAATTTAACCACACAAGCGTAAAAATATGCACACACATGCAGTCGCAGGAAATAAATCACATTAAAAATAGGTACAAGTTTAGAGTTTAAAAACGGTGCTTCCCTTTTATTTAATAGCTAAAGACTCCAAATCTGAAAATATGTACAATATGTATTTATTATTAGAGCACAGTCAAGAGATGTTCAGAAACTATGGACATGTTAAAGTTGAAGTACAATGAGCTGAACAACCTAACAGCTGAAGCACCATTTTCAAATGAACCGTAGAAACAGAAAGACACATAGCCTGCCTGAAATATTTGGCCTTGATACTCTGCTTGTCCGAGTATGTGCTGTCTATTGTTTGCAGATATCCATGCTGGGCCGAGGCCAGAGTATAAAGAGGACAAGCACTCCAACCATCTGTTCCTAAATCATCAGTGATAAACACTCCAGTTAGGAAATGAGTGGGCTGCCATGATTCACTGCTGAAGAATGAAAAACATTTGTCATCTTAATGGTGCACAAGTAATTTTGTTAAAGTTTAAAAAATGTTTTGCTTAAAGAAATTAACATTAAACAGAAATGTCAATGAAAGGATAGAGATTTATTCTTAAACTTTCAGATATATTAGTTGCTTTTTCCTCATGAAGTGGATCTCCCCCAATGGGTTGCACAATGTTTATATCATATGACCAGCCTTGCAAGGTACTGATACTACTAATAATAATACTTTGTTTTATATAGAGCTTTTAGCTAGTGCTCTTTACAGTAAACATATTATACAATAGTTCGATGGAACAAGTGTGTACATACGAAATAACAACTAATTGTCAACAAATTGTCTTTAAAAACCCTCTTTTGTGCAGAACTACTTCCACACACCACAGATTCAAATCTCAATTTGACAGTTTAACAGTTGAGCCCAAGCCTCCGTTACCAATTCAAAAATGCCACTTTAGAGCTAGTAAAAAAAGGAACGTTGAGTTGCTTGATTAAAATCTTATTGTATTACTGTATTAAAAGCTCACTATATTATGTAAAGTATTATGTAACCCAGGGTATTTCTGCTTTTCTAAAAGCGCCACCTACTGTCAGATAATACATCTGTATAATAATGCATCTTCCTTTTTAACACATTGGTTTGAACAGACAAATTGCATGGAAAAAAATTAGACCCAATAGGCTTTAATATTATCATTAGCTAGTGTAAGCTGCTAGACTGTCTAAGATCATCAACAAAAGCAGATGGCCATATCAGCCGAAGGTGGTCAAGCTAGTTTTGGAACACGATTACGGGCTAATGATACCAGCTACCACGTTCCAAATAACAGCTTCCAACTTAAGATGGATTTAGCTGGAATAATATATTTTTACAATCAGAGCAGTATTATTGGGTACATAAACCATCTCATTTAGATCTACTGAAAAATATAGGTAAATTAGTAGTTTCTGCATTTATTTAGTCGCTACACTACATAAGACTACATCTGTGGCAATTCATGAGTATAAACCATCTAGACCATTGTTAGATGTAGCACAACTATGAATAAACTGGACCAAATATAAAACAGCAAATTTGAAATGTGTTCATTTAATTGATACAGGATTGCTGATTAAATCAGTTTGACCAGCTTCAAAGTAAAAATGAAAAACCAAACCCGGTAATTATTTTTCAGTAACTCTTGTTCATCATCTGCAAGTCGCCACAGGTCTGACTAATACACATGATGTTTGGCAGTGAGAGGATGACATCCGTTTAGAGATGTCCCTGAATGACATAGCGGGCTTATGATGTCTCCTAGGGGGAGCAGGTAACGTTAATGCTGATGATGACGGTTTAACACTCCAGCCTTGCAAACCTGTTACCAGGGGCATTCATTTACACATCTCCCACCCTTCTGCCTCCTTGAGCCAGCCAGAAGGTAATTAACAATGTAAATCATCAGCTCCACTGAGGGATTCTTTAATTTAGGCAAGCATCGTTATTATGTTCCTGGTCTAATAGAAAAACAAGACAGTCCACGTACACCTTTTCTGCTTAGCCAAAAACTCAAACCTCATCATACAATAATATTATGAATCTGTAGGAACGTTCCACAGACCCAAAACAGCTCTCTCCTTTAATTAGCATATTTTTGAGAAAATTATTTGTTATTTTCTATGAAACTACATTTCCTTAAAACAATGGTTTCTGTGGTGTTTTCAGTATCTCTCTTTGAGATTCACTCAGCAACAGCTCAACCAATAGTGTGAGTTTGGGGGCGGGGTTATCTGTTTGGTTGACCAATGGCAGGTGGGGGAGAGTTTAGAAACATGTTTGAAAACAATCATTGTTTTGTTCGGTGAAATTACACACTTAACATTTAACTTGTTTTCTTCAAATCAAATAAATTAATGTTAATAAAAAAAAGACCTGAATACATTGGATTCAGACACTGAGAGTAGTTTTAAGGGTCAGATGCAGTAGAAAAAGGTCCTTAAGGTAAAAACTCCACATTCACTTTTTTCAAGAGTATTTACTGCCATGTCTACAAGCTTCACGTATCTGCTTCAGGACATGGCTGTGTAAGTTCATGGGGTTGAATCATGATGGCAGACTGATAGAATATTCATGATCTTTGAATAGAACTTGAGCTAAGTGATGTGGCATGTTGAATTCACAATAAACTTTCTTTCAGTGGCCCTAAAATAACTTGGCATATGTTAGTTTAAAAATCATGCTGTTTCAAAAAGATAAGATTAAAAATAAGATTTTGACAGGATCCTGAGAAAAAACTATGTGACAAGAAAGTAGTATTTAATTTCTATATTTTTTAACTGTTTTTGTTTGTTTGTGCTTTTTAAATTCCCATATATGTCTGTTCATTTGTTTTATAATCTTCTACATTTATTTGATCTAAAATACAGTAAAACAATAATATTGTGAAATGTTAATAAAATGTAATTAACTGTTTTCTATTTTAATATATTTTAAATTTACTTTATTCCTGTGATGCAAAGCTGAATTTTTAGCATCATTACTCCGAAATCCTTCTGATTTGCTGCTCAATAAATATTTCTTATAATATCAAAGCCGAAAACAACTGGTGATTATGTATGTATGATAGCTCAACATCTTTATCAATTATCAAAATGACAGCAAGGTTTTACAGTTTTATCTAGTAGCACTATGTTAGCAAGGTTTTACACTCCAGCTCTGTTAAAAATGAATCTATGATGTAGTTGGGAAGTTAAATAATTGAGTAATATCTTTGAACTTCTAGTGCCATAATTCGGGAGCACTTCAGTTCACCCTTTCAGAGCGGTCCACTTTGGATTGCAGTCTCATCAGCATGCATCGCTCCTTGATTGCTGATTTCACACACCTTCATGCCTTTGCCTTTTTTGCCGTGAGTCACGGCAGCGCTTATCTAGAGATAAAGCTTGGGGTGAAAACACGGCACAAAAAGCATCAGAGGAACATCCATTTCCATGTCAATAAAGCAGAGCAGAAAGGATGACCTTTTCGGCAAGAACTCATGAGAGCGAAGCAGACACCATTCTTTGTTCTGGGAGGTAAACACCCAGTAGGCAGCACCTGTGGACCCAACAGCAAGAACGGTTCGGTTAATATTCACACCGTAGCTGAGTTGGTGAGTCAGGGGTCCATACTGCCGTGTACGATGATTCACTATTAATCAAGGTCTCGCAGGAGGGCAGCGAGCCTGAGATCTCCATCTCGCCGGCATTATGTGAGGGAAGGATGCGCAGGGCTATTATTCCGAGTTTATGTGTGTGTAAGGTGCTAGGGGAGAGAGTTCATACTCAAGAATAAGTACTAACGTGACCCCCTGCCCACCTCAGGTCTAGTGCTTGGAGCAATCTGTTTCTGAATGCAGGTAACCCCCTAGGAAGAGGTTGTTTGAAGCAGATTGCTTGAGTTTGAGAAATACCACATGGAGTCGAGCAGAAAATGGCCTTGAATTGGAACCCCACCAGACACTAGTTAGGCCTGACAGAACGCATCTCATATTGCACATTCACTGCTACGTATTGTTTCGGTCTTGGATATTAGAGCATTGATGATAGCAGATGCAGCTGTGGTGATAAATAACGGTTAGAATAAATCTTCCCTTATAGCTTGATCCAAAATCGTGTGACTCTTGGAGCACCTTAAAGAGAAGGTGCAGACGGCGATTATTTGAGAATATAAAAATCCATCCTTTCTTCAGCGTCATGTACTGTAATGTGCTTTGTAAATATAGAAAGTCTAGTAGCTTATTTGAGCATGCATCTAAATCCTATTCAGTCGAATGTGCTAAAAATGTTTCAGGCCTCTTAAATTCTATAATTTGTTTTGTGTTTGGACTAGATCCAGGCTGGCAGACTTCCACATGAATTGCCAGACGACACCACATTCAATAACAAGCTGTCCTAATGATAACTACCACGGTTGTCTGGTGTCCTACGTTGGACTCATTGGTGAGTGATTATGAGAAAAATCTGCTGCACGGCAATAATAAGAATTTGGAATTGCATTTTAATGGACTGACTCTTTGGAACATGTATTTTGCCTTCTTTAGCTGCTTTAATTAGTGATGCATCAGGAATTTTATTTCAAGAAAGATTATAAAGAACAGGAGAACAGATGAAGGCAAGGGATATTAAAATGTTTTGAAGCCAACGACCCCAAATATAACAATCCCTTTGGAGTCCCTTTTCCTAAAATTTAAAAGCCACTATATATAAATTATATTTATAAGTAAATAAATTATGATGTGCTATATTTATACTGAAAAAGTAGGCAACATGTAAAATTGTTCAAATGAAAGATTGTCATAATACTACTAGACTTTTTTTTTTTCATCTTTTTGACAATTTACATAAAATAATCTGAAATAAATAATACTGCTGCTGTGTAAATTTGTCATGCAAACCATCAGAGAAAATTTTAAATTGCATTGTTGTAGCCTTTTACCTGAAATAAATCCTGGAGGCTTAAAAATCCTGTCATTCTGTGAACAAACAGACCTCTAAAAGTGAGCAGACCAACAACCTCTGGCCATTATACTCAGCCAAACAGCACATTATACTCCAGACAGTGAGATCTATAAACCAACATGTTCCCACCTAATGAATATTTATGAGAATCTCTACCCTTGGCCTTACAGGATCAGATGTGACTCCAAACTATGTGGATGCGAGCCACACCAACATCACCATTTCCCCTTGGTGTGGCTGTCGAGGCAGTGGAAATCATGAAGCTGAGTGCGAGGCCTTCCTCCGAGACTTCAGAGAGAACACTTGCTTGAGTGAGTGGAGATGAAACCTCATGTAGCCTCACAGCCTGAATAGCCATCCTTATGGGCTTAACCTAAATAGCACATTAATGAGAAATGCTATGTTTTACGGGCATGTGATCTCTTATGCTGAGGTTTTTTTTTTTTTTTTTGCCACATGAAAATTTCATGGAAGTTTCATGCATGTGTTTTTATTTGCATATGTGTTTGTGTGTGTTTCGGTGTGCAGGAAATGCTATCCAGGCATTCGGTTATGGCACGGATGCGGGTCTAGTTCCCATCACTGAGTCTCAATCAGCGGTCCCATCAGTACGGACCAATCTGCAACCGGCTATCATCACCAAACATGTCATTAACTCAAATGATGTCAAGCAAATCGACAGTGCATGTGTTTTCTCCACATGCGCTAACCTTCAGGTAGGTCTGAAAATTTGTGTCATTCACTGCATTGTGTTATTATTACCCAGTGAATTTAAAGATGAAGTGTGCCGTTTTTATTATTAAATATTATTATTTTCAATTTCAGTTTAACCTACATTCTCAGAAAAAGGTACAAGACTGTTACAAAGGCTTAGTTACTTATATGTACACTTTAGGTACTAATATGTAACATTTAGGGGTAAATAAGGTACACAGCTATACCTTTTAGAACCTTAGTACACCACCCCAGTGACAGCTTTGTACCTTGCAGATACAAAGCTATTTGTAGGATGATATCATTAAAAAAGTGCAAACACTGATATGCTGAGGTGTTTTCAAAACATTGTTTGTTTGAGAATTCCAACCAGCCTGACACAGCAACAGCTCAACCAATGGTGTGAGTTTGGGGCGGTGCTATATGATTGACTAGCTAATAGCAAAGAGGATAGTCCTGAATTGCCCTGAATGTCAAGATCAGTGCTAAAACCTGTATCGCTGCTTTGTGCATGTACAAAAGCAAAACACACAAATTCCATTAAACTCCCCCTTAAAACTAGGCCAACACCAACTATTACAATCATTAAAATAACTGAGGGAAGCAGAATTCCTCTTTGTATGGAAAAAATAAAAATAAAAAAATCTTGTTTTACCTGAAGATATGCAGAGTGTCTAGTGGAAGGTAAAACACTTCTGTATAATTCAGTATGCAGGTGAATAATTCATAAACTGTGCGCATTTGTCAGCTCATACAGAGGCCATTTAGAGCGGACCTGCAGCATGGCTGTCCACATCAACGAGGTCTGTAATGCCTGAAAATCATGAAATATTGAGCTTTGGTGCTCAGATGGAAGATTACGTTTTGAATCAGGCCCATGAAAATCGTGTCTCTATACTCAGCTAGATAGTGTATGTTGATTATCGCATTGATTTCAAGGATGTTAGTATGATTTGTCTTGCTTACAGGAAGCTATGTAATATGTAAATGAGTGATGTCATCACAAACACTAATTTGTCAGCTAATTCAAGTTTGAAAGGACCTGCATTATAGAGATATGACTTAGTGTGACCACTTCCATCCTATCGTGCCTCGCAGTTCTGTCCTAAGTCCTGAGGATTCAGTTATAAGCCCCTGGGTACTGAAGAAAATGACTGTACTCTCTCATCCATGCTGAAACAAATTATAAAAACTCCACAGACAGAAATATCATATAGTCGCGCGGGAAATAAATATTTTAATTTATGTCTCCGGCAACTGTTGTAGGAGGCAACAGTCAATCTGTGAAAAGTGGTTATCTGACATGGCAGCTTGTATCTACTTGATTACTTGGTGCGTTTACAAGTTGAAGGTATTGAACTCGCGCTCGATGTAAAGAATTTTAGAGTATGGAATGTGTTGATTGAATAAGCAGCCATACTCAAAATTGTCAAGTCTCTGATTATGTGTGTATCTCATTGCATATATTACTGCTGTCCATAAAATGGGGAAAAACATCAATTTCCATAATATTCAGTTTTTCACCTGATACATACAGTATAATGTCAATGTTAATTTGATGTCCAATATCGATGTCAACTGATGTTGATATGTTGTTTTTAGGCTGTGTAATCCAAAGTTAAGCTAACGTCAAATACTGACGTCAAACCCGAATTTCATTCTCAACCAAAATGCGATATCTGTCCGACGCCATGTCCAAAGTCAACCTAACGTTATATTAACGTCCTGTGCCTGCTGGGACTTGTGTACCTTCTTTACCCTTAAAGGGTGCATATCAATATCTTAGAATAATATTATGTACTTTTATGGTACCATTATAAATCCTTTAGCAGTAAAAAGGGTACAAATGTGTTCCTTTGAAGCCCCAGTGACAAGCTGTTGTACACCTATTTTTTCTGAGTGCAATTTTAGCCACAAAAAATGCCCACTTTGGACATTTTAGGGTGGACATTGTCAGGCATAACACATCAGATTTTGTTTGTTTCAAGATTGCTTTACTTGATAATTGTGCTGGCTGAATCTCTGTTCAAATGCTATTCCACCTATGGCAACGTTTTATTATGAAGAAGAAAATTGGTATAGTTGCATAAAAAGAAGGCATGTTTCTACTGAATAGAATGACAATAGGCGCTTTCACAAATGCAGGTTTTCCATAAATTTATTTGCATTTTTGTGTTTAAAGTTCATGTGTGAACAGAACCAATTGTCCACAAGAAGAAAAACTTTGAAAAACATGATTATCTACATTGTGGAAACAAAAGAGCTACTTTCTATCCAAAAAGATGGATAAATTAACAGAAAGATTACTGGAACTGCTCAAGATTCTATTAAATATGACAAAATACCCAGCTCTCTTTAGGAAATATGTATTTACAACACTGAAAGCACGACATTATAAAAGAATAAGGCCATTTTTTTTGTTTATGTTGCTACAAAGGAGCAGGAAGCACTTGGTTAAACTAGATTACAGGTGGTGGGTGAATATACAGTATACAGGTTTTTGTGTTAAAATAATGTGGATGTAAAATGGCCACATCTGTTTAGCGAATTCGCCATGGAATGTTTACAGAGGGGTACAAAAGGAAATTCGTTTTCTGAGATTAATCATTTTCCTGATGCAGCCTGGGATTTGACTGCACTGTTAAATAGGGCACTGAAACTATCAGTTATTAATTATGCTTATTAATGTCATCCTCCCTGTGAAGTTCTGCTTGGGTTTCTGTGTGTTTGCCTTTGTTTCAAGCAGCTTGTTAGTCGTAAGTCAGTGTTTTATTGCTAAAAAAAAAAAAAAAACTTAGAAAAAAATTAGTGTTTCCATGCTTTCTTTCTTTCTTACTATTGCATTTTACAGCATTGTCTTCTGAACCATAAACAGCTCTAAAACTTTGCATGTTCCTTGTGGGATAAGCAATTCAAAGAATCAATCAAGCAAACCATTGTGCGATTTTTCGTAAAGCTTCTTAATTACGGTTTTACATCAAAGAGGCTGCATTTGTTTTTGTTTTTTCACGCAAACACGAGGTGTTATGTTTATAATTGTTTTGTAGCTAACAAACCATGACCAGCTGAGAACTTCTTGAACATGTTAAGTGTTTGCATATGAGTCATATCTTTCAAGTGTTAGAGTATCTAATGCATTTATTCTGCTTTATGGCACGAGAAAAAACACCTGGTTAAAACACCTTGAAGTTGATATGAGTGACATTTTGTACAGAAGTGACGACTGGCCACATGATTTCCATCTTCAGTACAATCAGCTGATTTCTCTCATTTACTGAGTATTTAAGGGTTAGGTTTGTAATGGCTGCACCGCCATCTGTCACTGGTCAGCCAAACAGAGCTGCATGCCATTGGTTGAGACAATATTGTTGTGTCTATCTATTATTTGAGAGTGCCACAGTTTACACTTCTCAGGGGAACCAAGCTGCAGATGACTTACAGTCTCTTCATGTTAAGCTCTTAACTGTGTATAAGCTAAGTAACAATCAACTTTAACATCCATATTACACAGGTCTACTACAGCTAAGTGTATGTATTTTTTTTAAAACCCAGGACTGAAATTATGTACAGTAGATTATGATGGAATGACGAATGTATAGGGCAGCCATACACAGTTAACACTGAACAGTACAGTATGCAGATTATGGTCACGTGATGGTAATAATATTAATTATTTCTATTTTCACAGGACAGTGAGCATAAGTGTCCTAACAGTTTTGAATGTGCTGATGAGGTAAGACACATTTCACCTGTACAATACATTATTACATATTTATGAAAGTCATACCTACCTTAAAACTTAAAATTTCTATACCCAGCTAATAAGGACCTTTCTCAGAACTTTGGTTAAAGTTCTGGAAAGGTTCTCTTAAAGTTATGAGCAAATGTTTTTCCTGTAACATCAATGGAATGTTCATTCAGAGTTATCTAGTCTTTACTAACATTCTCAAAAAAAAAAAAGAAAAAAAAAATGTATAGATCCCTAAAGTTGAAAAGACTAAAGTCCCAAACCCAGAGATATTCTTTATAAAAGTTAAGACTTGTCCACTCCCTCCTAAAACACCTAATTTAAACACGCCCCCACATGTCTACGTCACTGTGTGGGAAGATTTGCATAACACCGCCCAAATGTTCACGCAAAGAAAGAAGGCGTAACTCACTCACCGCCATATGTGACGCTCTGTGTTTCATTGTGAAAGTGAAACTACTTGGTTTGGCCTTCCAAAAGAGGACACAACTAGAGATCAGTGGTTAAGTTGTATTTACAACACTGTTCAAGAACAGTTCAACCCAAATATTCAGATGTGTGCAGCGCATTTTATGGAGGACTGTTTCCTGAACCTGCAGAGTAGCCTACAATGTGTCTATGCACAAAGGCTGTTTCTTTAAAGTGGTGCAGTTCTAACTAAGGACAGTCTGGCGCTTCTGACTCACAGCCTGTAAGCACGTTTTTTATATTTAAAGAATTTGCCACTGATGATTCAAATGAGAGTTTTGAGCAATGTAGACAACCACATCACACCTCTCTTTTCAGAGATAACAAATTCATAAAAAACTAAAAGTTTAAGAAATGCGATACGCAACTCGTAAAAAGACAGTATAAGTCATTATAATCAGTAATTATGTCCCCACTGGATGCAACAAATGCCTCGTTTGTAATGGGTTTAATTGGTTTTGTCTCAACGCGTCGGGAGACGGCATCACAGTATGGTAAGGGGCGTAACATTTCCGTCACACGCTTGAGGTATTCAGCCAATCACGTCAAATTATTTTGTCAAATTATTAAATGCACAGTTTTTAAAAATGGAAATTATTAGGGTTTTTTTTCTGCCTCTAATTGAAATATTTTGCCAATTTGATTGGCAGTTATTTAATAGGTGTTTCCAGTGTCCTCAATATCACTTTCCATCTTTTAGTCTAACTTTAATGACATCATGCTCCAGGACGTGACTTCATTCAGGAAAAGGTCAAGTCACCTTTATTTATATAGCGCTTTTAACAATACAGATTGTGTCAAAGCAACTGAACAACATTAATTAGGAAAACAGTGTGTAAATAATGCAAAATGACAATAGTAAAGTTTTTCAAGTTAAAGGCAGTTCATCATTGAATTAAGTGATATCATCATCCAGCTCAGTTCAGTTTAAATAGTATCTTTGCAATAATTTGCAATCAAGTCAACGATATCGCTGTAAATGAAGTGTCCCAAACTAAGCAAGCCAGAGGCGACAGCGGCAAGGAACCAAAACTCCATTTGTGACAGAATAGAGAAAAAACCTTGGGAGAAACCAGGCTCAGTCAGGGGGCCAGTTCTCCTCTCGGCCAGTCGAAAACCAGCAGTTCAATTCCAGGCTGCAGCAAAGTCACATTGTGCAGAGGACTCAACTGGTTCCTGTGGTCTTGTCCCGGTGGTTGTCTGAGACAAGGTCTTTACAGGGGATCTGTATCTGGGGCTCATCTAGTAGTCCTAGTCTCCGCTGTTTTTCAGGGCTGTAGAGGTCCTTTCTAGGTGCAGATCCACCATCTGGTCTGGATACGTACTAGATCCTGGTGACTACAGTGACCATCTGATCTGGATACAGACTGGATCTGGTGGCTATGGTGACCTCGGAATAAGAGAGAAACAGACTAATATTAGCGTAGATGCCATTCTTCTAACGATGTAGCAAGTACATCTGGTGTTAGGGAAGTGTTCCCAGTTCCGGTTGACCTAATTAATGCAGCCTAAAAATCCTTTAACGGATTTGGTTATTAGAAGCATATTAGTCTGTTATGTGTAAGCCAGTTTAAAGAGATGGGTCTTTGATCTAGATTTAAACTGCAAGAGTGTGTCTGCCTCCCGAATGGTGTTAGGTAGGTTATTCCAGAGTTTGGGCGCTAAATAGGAAAAGGATCTGCCACCCGCAGTTGATTTTGATATTCTAGGTTTTATTAAATTGCCAGAGTTTTGTATTATGGTCATACTTCCTGGTTCTAGTAAGAACTCTAGCTGCTGCATTTTGGACCAGGTGGAGTTTGTTTATTAAGCGTGCCGAACAACCACCCAATAAAGCATTACAATAATCTAACCTTGAGGTCATAAACGCATGGATTAACATTTCTGCATTTGACATTGAGAGCATAGGTCGTAATTTAGATATATTTTTGAGATGGAAAAATGCAGTTTTACAAATGCTAGAAACAAGGCTTTCTAAGGAAAGTTTGCTATCAAATAACACACCTAGGCTCCTGACTGATGACGAAGAATTGACAGAGCAGCCATCAAGTCTTAGACAGCAGCAAAAACAACAGCAGAAACATTAATTCAACAACAGTCATTGTCAGTGAAAAAGCATGTTAACAAATCAAGTTAAGATTAATAAAGTTTAAGCGCCTGAGCTTTACAAGAGCACATTTATGAAAGTCTCCGGTACACTTTTAAAGACATACCACAAACACATTCATTTTTAAACGTTTATGAGAAGGCGAGTAATTGGGAATGACACAATCTTAATACTTGAACTGAAAACTGAAAAAAAGCTTGTAATATTTCCTCAGAATGTGATGAACCCCAATATGGAGGGATCCATTGACTCGGTGGGCTCTCACCAGGCTGACAACAACAGAGCCAGACATTCATCTGTGACTTCAATCAGTGTTTCTGCCACCACACTGACACTGGCCTTTGCACTGGTCAATCAGGTTCTGTAAACACAGCCTGACCCTAAAACACCAGGAAGCATTTGATGGATTCTTCTGACCTCAAAGAACTTCTCTAAAGTGACATTGATCTTTCTCTCTCTCTTAGTGTGTGTGTATGTGTGAATCACACGCCATCTTTAAAAACTAGTCAGAACAAAAAACAACAAATCCTTTGCAGGAGCTTCTAAAAGACTCGAAACACCACTGCCCCATTGAAGAGAATGTGAGGAACGCCAGGCGGCTAACATTGAACATGGATAACTTCTACAAACATCTTATGCTAGAAGGAAACCAGCCCACTGGGTTCTCCAATATCATGACGGATGGTTGATCGAGAACAGGCTATAAAATGCAATTATGTGACCCATTGATGAACACTCTGTATATTTACCTAGAGATATAGAGCATCCATTATAAAAACAAAACTTTTCGCTATCTCACCCGCACACATCAGTACAATAGTGCTCACTGCCTTGATCATTATCAATAATTCCATGTAGATGTTTCTTTTGTTCAAAGAAAAAAAATATGGATGAAATCTCGATTTGTGCCCTCAAATTTCTTTCCGGTGAACTATGTATAAGGGTTCATCCGCAACACGTTTGGATCCTCCAATCTAGCGATATTTGGGACCTACTGCCCTGTGTACAATGTGTATAATGATGTTTGTAAGTATATGAGATTGTTTTTTTCCCTGTTTTATCTCTAAAGAACCTTTAGCATGTGCTGGAAATCTGAGCGACGCGGGGAACTAGAACAAAAGCAGAGAGCTATGTGAAATGTATCACCATGGAGAGCCGTCAGTGCCAATGATGTTTAGGCTGTTATTATGTGTAATCATTTCGTTCTTGCCAAAAGACTTGGATTATATTCAAAGAAAAATGCTCCAGGGAGAGCGGAACAAAAGATCCATTTTCGGAGAGGGTCAATTGTTGGTGTATTTTATAGTGTGCAATCTATTGTGTGGCCTTACTTTTTTGTCTTTGCTCTGTTCCTCTCTCTTATGTAATGGTTTCAGACCATACCACTTGCAGAGTACCGCCAAGACCAACTGATATGATTTCAGACGTTCAAATATAGCAGCTCCTGTGACTCAAAAAGGTCTTGGTTCATTTGTGATGCTTTAAAATGAGGCTCAAGAATGTGTCAGAAATATTTGTTTAAATCTGAATAAAAACATCCTAGTAATGTCTCGAAGAGTCATGACTTTAACAGCACCTATTGCAGAATTAAAATAGGTCTGAGTGATTATCTTGGAATAAGTTTTGAAATACTTTGTGTAACCTAAAATTTCATATTTAAAGTCAACACGAAATCACTATTGACCCTGTTTAACATTATTCTAATGAAAAAATGTTTTCATGGTCTGTTCATATCAATGTGTTATTAGAAACAGCCAGCTTGATCTTCACCTGAAATGTTCTGCTGATGTTTTCAGCTACCTTGGTTCTGGCACTATTGTTCCATTCATTTATTGCAAAGGGATTTTTTTAAAAAAAGGATTTGTTAAGAAGTTATAAGTCATCAACCAATGCAACCAGCTATGAGATGATTTACATTACAAACTGTGATTTGAAACAACAACAAAAAGTGTTAACTGGGGTGACAAATGTAATAAGGGAAAGAACATAATCCCATGAAACATTGCAAAAATTATAACAAAAACAGTGGAAAAATATAAAACTTAATCGATAGATGTTGATTGAGTATATAAAAAAACTACAATTTACATTTATTGTAAAAGTTGCAAAGATTCTATTTTGAATAAATGCTTTTCTTTTTAACTTTTTATTCATCAAAGAATCAAATAAAAATGTTTCACAGGTTCCAAAAAAAAAAAAAAAAAAAAAAAAAACATGATGCAGCACAGCAGTAATGGCTGATGAAAATTCAGCACTGCGACACAGAAATAAATTGGGAAATTTACTACACCCCTATTTGGTGTAGGCCGAGGCTCGGAACAAGTAGTTCCACTCACCATTGTCAAATCACTACCTCACTGGGTGAGATTAGATAACACTGGGAAAACGTACCTGTTCCACCTGGAACAGGGATGCTGCGGAAACCCCATCCTTCCCGAAGGAATTTTCAGGAGCAAATACACATATAGCATCCATTTAGGTGTACATGGAGAAATTGGAGGTGATTAAAACCCTCTTGGGAAGGCAGCAGTCTGCCAGGGAAACACAGGCTCTAAGGCTATACCGTGGACTATACACATACGAGCCTTCCACGGTTCTCACGGATTCATCATGAAGGCCTGGCGCCGGACATTCCGCCTCATCCAGCTGCCTAGGGCAGGGCTATTCAATTAGTTTAATTTGAAGGCCAGATTATTGAATTGAAAATTTGAAGGGGGCCAGGTGGGGGTGGTCATGCCAATGTGGGGGGACTATAAAATAAGAAATTAAATTGAAAAACATATTCGGCTGTAAAAAACAAATATTATACCAACAATAACATCATTGAAAGGTTAACATTAGTGCTATCAATTGATTAAAGTTATTTTATTTAATAAATTGCGATTACTTGCATATTAATATATTTATGTTATAATAATTTCACACTGAACCTCCAAATTAATGAGAAATAACGTAAAGATTGTATATATTAAATACGGTTTAATGGCATCTTTTTACTAAGTAGCATACTGATAATGAAGGCCAGTTTTATTGATACCAGTAATGTTACTGATATCTCTATTAAATTCATATTCCCTTAATTTTAGCCAATAATTATAGTCTTTCAACATTACAGTATAATTGAAAGCCATTATTTTTAACACTTCATAGAAAAGGCTCTGAAAAATATGACAACTTTAAATTCAAGTGAACTTAAAAGTCTTCACATAACCTATAAATTGTATATGTATAAATTATAAAATTAATATAAATTACTCATTATTCAAACTACAAAAGTTAATCAGCGACTAGAGCAGTGGAGTAATTTCTCCTTTTTCTTTTGTTTTTGATTGCCATCAATGACAGACTTCATCAGGTTTCACTTTAAAAGCAGCGCTATCTCTTTAAAACCTGATGCACATGACGTGGATCTGACACACACATTCGCTTTTCTCCCAAAATTTTACAGTCCTTTAAGACCATGTTTACGAGGTAACTCGCCATAACCGCACATTTGGATGTAATTGTGTGCATTTTTGTCTGCCGATACCACGGTCATTATACTCATTTAAATTAGAGTTGCGGATATCTCATAATCCCCTCACATGAGCGCTTGTTGGTGAGTGACTTCCTTTTCTTTTTCTTTTTCGAAACAACGGCCCGGGCCAGTGTTGCCACCTTGTGGACAAACTAATTAGAGCAAAGACAATTCGAGGCGTGTGTGCGACTCTTCTGCCGGGCCGGATGAAGATGATTGGCGGGCTGAATTAGCCAATTGAATAGGCCTGGCCTGATGGAGGATCTCCACAGGGTCTACAGTACGGACACTCTAGAGCAGTTTTAGCAAGCTGACACTAACCGGGGCCTCTCGGTGCCACTACCTGTTTGAGGTGAGAACACAGGAGGATACCGGCTCTACACAAAGGTTACAGAATCTAGCGAACGTGCTAGGGGTTGCCCAGCCCGCAGCTCTACAAATATCTGTCAGCGAGGCACCATGAGCCAGTGCCCAGGAGGATGCAACACTTCTAGTTGAGTAAGCTTGCAACCTGAATGGGCAGGGCACACCCTGTGCCTGATAATCCACAATTATGGCATCCACAATCCAGTGGGCCTTCCTCTGCTTAGAGACGGCATTCCCCGTCTGCCGGCCTCCGTAAAAGATAAAGAGCTGGTCTGAGGTCCTGAAGCTTTGTGTCTCGTCTACTTAGCATCTTCAATGCTCGGACGGAACAGAGCAAAGCCAGGCCTGGGTCTGCCTCCTCCAGGGGCAGCGCTTGCAGGTTCACCACTTGGTCTTTGAAGAGTGTAGTGGGAACCTTGGGCATGTAACCGGGCCGGGGCCTCAGGATTACCTGGGAGTCAGCCGGCCCAAACTCTAGGCACGAATCGTCGACCAAAAATGCATGCAGGTCCCCTACCCTCTTGATGGAGGCCAGTGCAGGCAGATACAGAGTTTTCAATGAAAGAAACTTTAGCTCAGCTGAATGCAAAGGCTCGAATGGGCCCTGCTGTAGTGATTTTAGCTCTAGAGTCAGGTCCCAGGAGGGTATAGAGGGGGGCCAGGAAGGATTTAACCTCCTGGCCCCTCTACGGAACTTGATGACGAGGTCATGCTTACCTAAAGACTTCCCATTCACGGGGTCATGGTACGCCGCAATAATGGCAACCTGGACTTTGGGGGTGGAGGCAGACAGCCTTCGCTCCAGCCCTTGCTGCAGAAAGGAAAGCATGACAGCAATCGGCATCTTCTTGGTGAGAAGAATACCATTCGATGAACAGGTTCCACCTCAAAGCATAAGCGTGTATCGTAGACAGTGCTCTTGCTGAAGAGATGGTGTTCACTACCTCCTGGGGTAGGTCACCTAGAATCTTTGCGTCCCATCCAGGGACCAGGCATGGGGTTTCCAAAGGTCTGGATGCGGGTGCCAAACGGTGACCCATCTCTGAGTCAGTAGATCCCTCCTCAGAGGAATGGGCCAAGGAGGGGCTGTCGCGAGGAGAACTAGTTCAGGGAACCAGGTCCAAATGGGCCAATACGGCGCCACTATCAAGACTTGCTCCTCGTACTCCCGGACTTTGCACAGTGTTTGTGCGAGAAGGCTCACTGGGGGAAAGACAGGGACAGCCCGAAGGACAGGGACAGCCCGAAGGACAGGACCTAATACTGATATGCCCATCCTTCGAACGCAAACCGCAGAAATGGTCTGTGGCGTGGAAGGATCGACACAAGAAAGTATGTGTCCTTCAGGTCGATCACTGCAAACCAATCTCGGGAATGGACATACCCAAAGATGCATTACTGCTTCAACATCTTGAACGGTAGCCAATGAAGGGCCTGGTTCAAAACTCGCAGATCCAAGACTGGCCGTAACCCACCGCCTTTCTTGGGTACAATAAAGTAAGGGCTATACAACCCCGACCTCATATTAGCTGGAGGGGCCGGTTCTATCGTGTCCTTCGCCAGTAGGACTGCAATCTCTACCCGCAGAACAGGGGCATCGGACACTTTCACTGTAGTGAAGCGGATACCGCTGAACTTGGTGGGACGCCGGGTGAACTGAATCGCATAGTTGAGGCTGATGGTCTGCAGAAGCCAGCAAGACGGGCTGGGTAGCACTGACCAGGCGCTTAGAAACCGTACAAGCAGGACCAGTGGAACCACAGCCGTACCCACAGTGGGACAGCGAGGTGGAACACAGGGACCCAATTTGGGCGGCTTGTGAGCGGGCCGGAGAGGGGTGTGAGTGTGGGGTGCGTGAGTAGGGCCCTTGTTGAAACTCTCGAACCGCCCTCTGCTGTCATCTGGTGAAGGAGGAGGATGAGTGAGGCCCTCGGCGACGAGCAGGCTGGGGCGCTGTGGCTGGCAGATGGGTGGAGGCAGCAGCTGCCCGCCTGGCAGAAGGTTGGACCACCTCAGTCTGCTCCAATGCAGCCGAGAACTGCTGGGCCAGGTTCTCGACCGCGTCACCGAAGAGGCCGGTCTGGGACACAGGGGCATTATGGAACCGATCTTTGTCAGCATCCCTCATTTCAACCAGACTCCTGGACCACAAGAGTGGACATCGCATGACCTAGATAACTCACAGTAGCTTTCGTCACTCGGAGCGCGAGGTCAGTGGCGGTTCTGAGTTTTTTCAGAACTTCCGGATCGTGACCACCCTCATGCAGGTCCTTCAGTGCCTTGGCCTGGTGCACCTGCAGTAACACCACAGCATGTAAGGTGGAAGCAGCTTCCCCACAAGCCGTATAGGCATTGCCAGTTAGACCAGACAAATGCCTACCGGCCCGGGAAGGAAGCACCGGGTCTCCCCACCAGCAGGAAGCAGACTTAGGACACAACTGCGCTGCTACCGCCTGCTCTGGGGGAATCGCCGAATACCCCTTCGCCATCGAGGGTGGTGAGGGAGGAGGAGCCAACCGGCCAGTTTCTGGCCGTCCACGACCTGGTAAGCTTGTCATGCACTTCTGGGAAGAAAGGCACCGGGGCGGTGCGCTGATAACCAGCTCGAGCCACCTCGAGAAACCAATCCTCCCACCTCGAGGGCTAGGGACGCGTTGGACTTGAGCCCTACCCACTCAGCCGCCCGGGAAAGCATAGCTGTCATCTCTGGATCCAATTCAGGCTTTGCCACCGTCCCGGAGGGTGGCAGCGCGGCCGAATCTTCATCGGACAGCTCTCCTTCCGATGCTGAGATCGACCTCTGGTACTGCAGCCTGAAGTGCACAACCCACTCGACTCGGGAACGACCACCACTGAAGCGCCGTCTCACCAACACACAAAGCTTCCAAGAGCGTGCTGAACTCGTAGTTCACAACTAGACACAGTTTGAGCAGAACGATATTAACACTCGGCTCTGAAGCAAAAAGCTGGTATGCATTGCAACTGCTGCCTTATTATACTCACGCTGTGATCAGCAGCAGCTGGATGCAATAATTGCATGCCAATGTGCATTGGCTCGTTTAGTTTACACTCAAAATAGATTGGTCTATCGAAGCGATATCCCAATTCGTCGGTCATCTTATAGAAGCAATCGTTGCTGCCATTAAACTGGAAAGAGTAATAGAGTCCATCATTCTACATTGAGCAAGTTTATTCTCAAGTTGGAGACATTCAAAATAGACACCAATCCTCGAGTGGATGTCCCAGCAAATTCACATCCGACCGTGTAATGCTCAGAGAAATGACAGATAACCTAAAAACTAGACTACACTACAGACTCTACAGGCCTCAGTTAAGATGTTAAATGATAAAGTTCATGACAGTACAGTTAGAAAAATATGGGACAAGTATGGCATGTTTGGAATGCTTGCCAGAAGAAAGCCTCTTCTATGAAAAAAATTAAATAAAAATAAAAATATGGCAGCATGGTTTAGGTTTTCAAAGTTGCATCTGACCAAATCATGAGACTTCTAGAACAATGTCCTTTGAACAGACTAGACCAAAGTGGAGATGTTTTGCCATAATGCACAGTGCCATATTTGGTTGAAATCCATAAGGCACAAATGCTTGTGGAGCGGTGATTATTTTGGGCTTGTTTTATAGCTACAGGACCTGGAAGTCATTGAGTTGACCATATAAACTCCTCTGTTTATCAAACTATTCTAGAGTCAAATGTGAGGACAGTTAAAGCTGGGCCAAAATTGGGTCATGCAACAGGACAATGATCCCAAGCACACCAGCAAATCTACAACAGAACGGCTGATAAGAAAAGAATAGCTCATTCAAAGTCCAGAGCTCATCCTGACTGAAATGCTGTGGTGAGAGCTGTGCATAAACAAATGCCCACAAACCTCAAAAACTGGAGCAGTGTTGTAAAGAAGAGTGGGCCAAAATTCTTCCAGAACAATGTGAGAGACTGATGAAGTCATACAGAATATGACTACTTCAAGTTATTGCTGCTAAAACTGGATCTACAGGCAGTTGAATCATAGGGTGTCCAATCTTTGTCACACATGGCTTTTCCATCTTGGATTTATTTTTGTGAAATAAATAATGACAAGGTGTGATATGTTATGTGATATTGTTCATCTGAGGCTTTATTTTCCAAATTTTAAGACTTAACAAGGACCAGAAAATATTTTATTACATCTTAGCTGTTACAGAAAACTCATCAAATTTGTGTTTTTAAACGTTTTAAATTTCACCAAGCTGATTACTCACTAAAAACTCCCAAAGATCACGTTTTGTCATTTTAAGTCTTATTTTGACAAAACAAAGTGGTTATATCTTAGTGTGTGAGATGTTTCTTTACTTTTTTAAATTAGTCTTCCCATTAACGCCATTATATTGTTCATTAAGACTGATTCTGGACCACACACAAACACAACAGGTAGGATTTATCACATGAACCAATCACAGCTGAACATAAGTCATATCCAATCATATCACAAAGGAGGCACGATCATGGGTAATGTAGTTTTGAAATAATGCAAACTGATGGCTTCAACAAAAGCATATACTGTCTATCAACATCTTGTATGTCTGTTCTTTTGGTTATCATTAAATACGAGTTTCCTTTGAAGAAAATAAATGGAATTTTTACTTCCAGAACCTGACTTTTGTACTCTATTGGTTAATTTTACTCAATAGCAAACTTGCATTTGGTCAGGCTCCAAAAAATCCATCACATAGGAAAAATGGGTTACATTTCACTCTGACTTTAAATGTGTCTCTCATCATGTGTGAACAACAAGTGACGTACTAAATGTTGCTTGTTTTGGAAGAAAACAAGTCTGATCAGATTTTTCCCCAGAGAGACTGTCATTTCATAAACACATAGTAAACAGCTGTGAGAAACACCGCTGCCCCACAGAAATCAGCTCAAGGTCTGATGATAATCCTTTGCAGTTACAAATGGAATCAACACACAAACACATGGACGTTGTCGCTGCGAGATGTTTGCTGTCAAAGTGCCTGCCAGCTTTGGCAATTCAGTTGCTTTTACTATTTATTGATGCTTCGGCTTATTTGTTGCTGGAGCTTCATGGGTTATTTTTCTCCCTAAGATCATTAATGCATTTAACCTTCTAATTTTATCCAAAGTGACAGAAAAATACTCACAAATGCTCGGCCAACACATTGCAAGCATACTCTTATTGACAGTGACAACACGTGCTCACTGAGAGTACAACAGATTGAATTATTATTAAGGTTAAATATAAAAATTTTGACGTTTTAAGTTGCAATCACAGATTTTAATCATTAGACTGCATAATGACAAACTTAAGTATAATATATACCCATGAGATACTACATTTAGCTATTTCCTGTTTGCCATCTTGATGTCCTCCATCAGTGACTCTCCATCTGCTCCACTTCCCCCATCATCTAACCATCATGTGTCTATCTCTCTTCACTAGTTTGTCTCAAAACATGACAGCTAATTAATAATCTAAAGGTCCACATCTGCTGTTCAACTACAAGGGCAGTTTAAAACAGCAAAACAACGCATTAATTTTCTTATTTGAGACAGTTTTCATAACATATTACATCATTAACATAATTTGAGTAAAGCATTATGTAAATATATTTGAAAACATAGATTTTGAATCACATATTTGTATAGAATAAATATAGAAAGATAAACTGTAAAACTTCTTACAAAACGAATGCAAATTGTTGACCGTCCAATGAGATTTCTAATGAAAACATACAGTATAGTCATACAAACTTTATTTTTATGGAAAATGGAAACCTGTGATACTTATCCTCAACTTCCTGTGCAAATCTGCCTTCCATCTGATGTAATCACTTAAGCATAGTCATATGCAGGTATGTGTGAACTCATCCATTTAGCTTCCATTCAGCCACAAGCACTGCCTGTGGCCTTCTGGGACTTCATCATGCTGGCTGGTTAACATCTGCTGAAATTTGCATTGCACTGCATAATAAAGTGCCAAATAAAGAAGCACTTACTGTATGTAAAAGAATAGCAAACAGGTCAAATAATAGCACTGCGGTATTAATGCAAGAAGAGATATTAATATGCATTCATAAGTACTAATTTTACACCTAAAGTAATTTGGCTTTAACATTTACATTTATGGAGACTACATTTATAGACTAGCTAGCTAGTCACACTGGAAATCCAGCACAATCTTTTTAAAAATATATGGTATATTAATATAATGAAGAGTTATATGGTTACCTATGGAATCTTGTACAATTGGATAGCATACTGTTTCTTTAGCTGTTTGAAAACATATCTGAGACGAAAAAGATCAAAATTAAAAAAAATTAGACAAAGTTATGGATAGGTCAACTCGGCAAGTTCAACTTTAAGTGCCTAAGTGGTCCCACAATGTTGCTACTTGAGTCTAACTTAAAAAGGCAGTTCACCTAAAAATCAGTCATCATTAACTCACCCTCATGTCATTCCATATTTTTTATGACTTCATTCTGTGAAATGCAGAATGACATTTTGCAAAACATTTTTAGACTTCACAGCAAGATGCTGCCCAGTTTGAGTCCCTGAGCTAGGAGGCTTTTCTGTGTGGATTTTGCAGGTTTTCCCTGTCTCTGCATACAGTAGATGGAAAAATCTTATAATACCAAGACTGTTTGGTTACCAACATTTTTCAAAATATCTTCAAATGCCGTCCAGATCAGTTACAAAGTCTGATTTTCTGGCTTCTTCTCTAAAAACCAACTCTCTGATTTTCGTCTGAAATTTAAGTTGCGCAATATTAATTCAAATAAACTCCAGATGGAGTCTGATAGGTTCTAACTCAATCTGACATAATTACATCATTATACACATGGTGCAGCTGATTAATTTCTTTTCACATCAGCAGCCAAATAACTTGCGGCTCAGCATTCAAATACTTGGCTACAGCTTGTTGTAGCAGCTTCAGTGTGCTTCAGAAACCCTTCACCTTCCCCAGCTCCACCTGTCTAGATCAGCTACAGGGTGATTTCATGCATGTTATATAAGGGGGTTATTTCATATATGTTATATGTCCTGCAGCAGCAGTATTTCTTACATGCTCACAGCAGCATGTCTGTGGATGTGTTTGCAGTAGTAAGTTTTAGTACTTGCTCTGCTGCAGCAGCATAGCAGATCTATTGCAGATCTATTGCAGCAAGACATGTTTATTACAATGCTAAACTCTCTGAGATTTGACAGAAATCATTTAAAAAATGACACTTTCAATTGTGCTGATGCTCAAGAATACTGCTTGAGTGAATTTGCTGAGGTATCTTTTTGATATTACTTTAAAATAGCGGTGAAAAAAATAAATGAAATACATTGCTTAAAGGGGTCATGAACCACCTTTTTTATTATTTTGTACTGTCCTCTGAGGTCCCCTTATAATGTTATCAAGATTTTTACATGAATAATAATAATAATAATAATAATAATAATAATAATTTAGAAGAAATAGGCTATATTCTGTCCTGTTTTTAACCCCCTCATCAGAACACTTCATTTGAATAGGCATGACAGATTGTAGACTCGGAAGTACTGTAAACACCTACTGCTATGATTGGCTAAAAGTTGTGTATGTTTGAACGCATAAATACTCAGTACATATCAAACGATCTGTAAGAAGAGACAAAGCAATAGTGACCACATAGTAAAAACAGTTACTCACACTTGTGTGTTGTGACATTACTGTTGGATCCAATATAGTCTTTCTGAAAATCCCACGTCGAATTGTGCCTTGTTTGTAAATTAATCTGTGGATGAATGAATCCAAAATAAAATGAATCCGAAAATGAAGTGAACAAAGGACAGAGTTCTTATTGACATGGTTTGGAACATCATTAAAAATAAAGTTAATTCACTCTTTCCTGATGTTGGGATCAAAAGGAAGGCAGTGTTTAGCCACACTATTACATTTTGGCAGACTGGCTTCAATATAAGCTGTTTTTAGATTAATGAGAAATTTTTGAGTTCTGAAACTTACAGGATGTTTTATAGCACAATTACCTCATATATCAAAATATCAAGGGAATTTTGGTTTCTTAGTTGATGTCCCCCTTTAAGTTAATTTTGCTTAAATGCTGATATCTTTCAGAGATAATAAACTTTTAATTTAGCACAGCTACACTCGGTAGTAAAGGAAAACTCCATTCTGCCTCAAATTGCTAAGCAACAAGAACACAGGGATTATAGTAATTGTCTAATCCATGCAGTAGCACCATCTTGAAAACCTGAGGGGGTTCAGACAGACAAAAGTGGCTGATTAGAGAATATATGCTCTGAGGTTAAGATGTGGTGTAAACTACTGCCAGATTTTGGGGCTATACTGACACTGGGTGCCCTGAGGAAAATTAAGTAATCATTTTCAAAACAATTTAAATTTTAAATCTGCTTTCACGAGTTGATCCATGATTAAATGACATTACACTTTTTATTTAAAAAAGCATCATGATCAGATGCATTATTTAGAGACTTTTTACAGACTGATTTCCACAGTTAACAGTAAATCTAGCAAGTTTTTATAATTTTAATAAAAAAATGAATGTACATTTATAACACTATACATGGTGTTACATTACCTTTGCATTAAAATACTGAAAATGCTGCTGCATTTCTAATACAATATACGAAGGAATGACTGCAAACTTGAAATATTTCTCTCTTCTGACCAATGTAATCAATATCTCAATACCCCCTCCCCCCTTTTGTAAAGTCATAGAAACGCTATCTTAGATTCTTTATTTTGTTATTTGAGCAAATGGGAACTCAAAAATTATATTTGTTGTCATTTCTGTTCACTGCTTTAGAAGTTTAATGACTACTGTCGCTTCTGAGAACCTCGAAAATATGAAAAGGGTTCACTGAAATCGATTGCTAGTCAAGTCCCTCGATTGGTGTGCAAAGCGTTTGAACTACTAAAGTAGAGCACCCTAAATCAACACAGAGCGAAGATTTCATGGCCATTAGGATGCTACCTTGAGATTTTAGGCACAGTAGTCATTGGGATGGAGCCATACTCTGGCTTTTGGTCAAAATTGCAGCATATTTCAATGAAAGCACTCCATTTAAATAACTACCTGAACATTTCTGTCACTTTTAAATTGGAGTCCCTGAGTGCTGAATTCTCAAACAATATTTTATTAGGTGCTCTATTATGGAGATGTGAAACATGCATGCGGCTAATAAAGCTGATACAAAAGGTGACATTGAGGAAGAACTCAATAGGCTGGAAATTAGCCAGCTCAGTGGGCAGATGGGCTTTTGACAGAAATATTGAGCCCCAGCAGTCTGAAATGGGTGGACCAGAATAAGCATAACTACAGAAAAAGAACAGCAAATGCAGAAAAATCAAACCAACAGCCGACAGGTCTGCCATCCCCAGGGAAGGATGACATAAACAAACATGAGAGCAAACATTATCTGAGCAGGTGGGTGGGAAAATGCTAAAATAGTCCATGATAGAGATATGCCGTCTGCATGACAGAGATATGCACATTGCTCTGACAGGTCAGTTAAAGCTCAATTCTAGTAGTGCACTGGGTGACCAAAGGTGCCTTCGGGGAATGACGGCAGTAATTATCATCATGGCACGGCACCGTTTTATAGCGGAGATGGATATGTCAAGAAAGATCTCTACAAAAACACTGAGGGTCTCAACCTTCCGGCGGCACCAAACGGCAGCTTCACAGCAATCTTCACAAGAGGAAGTGTCGACTAGAAGACTATAAAAGGACTGAAAGAGAGGTTTGATATAGCCGCTTGCTTCCAGAGGATAAAAAGGCACCGTGAACTAAGAATGACTAAAACATGACACATACATCTTTATTCTTGACCCACTTGATGCTTATTCATTAGCTATGCTCTGATTGGTCGTTCAGATCATACGTTACAGACTTTATTAGATGTCATAGTGAAAAAGAGGGTATGACAAACACATAAGCTATACTGAAACACAGCTGTGTACTGTATGGTGCAGATATGACTTCTCATTGTGAAACTGATAATAGGCTGTGCACATAAGGCTCTTTAGCACGAAATGGATATTGAGAAAATGTGACAAGAAGCAAGCCCATATGGTATATGCAGAATCATTTAATTGCAATTAAGTGTGTGATCTCACAGTTCTATGAAGCATTTTAATTAACGAACTGACACATATCTAGACTTTTTCTCGGTTTATGTGTTAACCTAATCTTATATTATAGTGATTCTCAGCTGAATTGCTTCAGATTTTATTTGGGGAATAAGTGTCAACAGAATACCAGTCCTTTTTTTTTTTGGTAACACTTAACTTGAAGGGGTGTGTATAAGACTGACATGACACCTACATAATCATGACATGACGTCATAAATATGAAGGCGGTTTTATGCATGTTTATGACAACTGTCAATAAGTGCCATTCACTCAGTTATGTCATTTTTAATGCAAAGATGACATTGTTTGAGATGTCTTTATGATGACAACTTAAACCAATACATCATAACCTGTCAGTGTCATGGTCGTGACAGCTTGACATTACCAGGACAACATAACCTGTCATAAATCTATCATGAACATGACACAGCAGATTAATTATCAGACTTAAAAAATTCCTTAACTTTATGGGTTAACATTATATTAACTGTCATGTGGTTGGTTTTGATATTGGCTGTCATGAGGCAGCCATTATAATTGTGTCTGATCACTTTTACTCAGTGGTACAAACTGAATATGTCATTAAGTGTTAATACGGTGTCAAATTTTTTTTATGACAGAATCATGAATACTTTTCTTGACCTCAACTACAGTGGTACTAATTGAGTTGGTCATCATTAAGTGTTAATACTCTGTATTTTATAACAACGTCATGAATATTTTTCATTATTATTTTTTTTTCAGTTTCCTCTAACAGAAGGTCAGATAATAGGCAATTTCAAATGTCATAAAAAAGTCTTAGATAAATAAAATCAATCGTCCAATATTAATAATAATAATTAAAATTGCTAAAACTATATTTTATTGTATTTGAAGAGCAATTCACACAAAATTAAATGAAAACAGTACAATGGTGGTTTAAGCCATGCAGTGTTTGGCTCATATCACTGCAAAATAAGTTAATTACAGCATCCCGAACATTTATATTTTCTTGACATGCTTTTTTACATCATAGATAAGTCCACCTAAGACACCATCATAATGGCGTAAGTTACACCTATCCGTTTTATTTATATTACATTATTTACACATTTATGAGCATGTAACCCTACCACTGCCCCTTAACCTACCATAAAACACAACATATAACATGCAGATACAACAACCGTCATAATTTATTCAAAAAGTATTAATATTCCAAGTCTTCTGAGGCAAAATAATTGATTTGTGAGAGGAATAGACAGTCTCCCGCCGCCACCGTAAAGCGCTTCCTGTGTGCTGCAGTATGCGCACAAATTCAAATAATGCCGCCAGAAGAAGCCTTACGTCAGCCTTGATTGTGAAATGCTATTGGCTCTTGTATGTCTCGTGACTGATTGCATCATTTTACGGGACGGGTAGTATGCTTTTGAGTGCGTTAATGGAGCGGGATCATTTTCAGTGATTAAAACCTTATATTTTACTTTTTTCTTCGCATAAAGTCATCGTATGGCTACAGAATGACTTGGAATGCAACACAACTTGTTTATAATGCTTTTTTACTGCTTGTTTATGGCCAGTTTTTGCAATGAATACCTGTGACTGCACATATTTGCCTGTTACGTTTTATAGTGTTCAGAAGTGGGTAGGTTTAGGGTAGGGGTGGTTATATGCTCCAAAAAAAAAATAAAAATATATAAAAAAATATCTATATTTATACACATATTTTTTTACAAACAAATGCATGCAAACCATTAAATTAAGACAAACAACTGAAAACAATGGAGGATCCTGCATGTCAAAAAATTACGCTAAAGGGTACCTTGAGCATCAAAAAGCGATTCCAAATGTGGTCCTGAGCAAGCTTCAATATGTGACGAGTAGAGAGTGAGAACGTTTGGCATTTTGAGGTGAGTTTTCAATGACTCAGGAGTACGATTTCCTCTATGACAAATTCAATTTGTACCACTGTAGTTGAGGTCAAGAAAATTATTCATGACACTGTTATATGATTATTTTGACAGAGTAACACTTAATGACATTTTAATGACAATTTCAATTTGTAACATTGAATAAAAGTGGTCAGAAAAATATTCATGACACAATTATAATGGCCTTATGACAGCCAATGTCAAAAACAACCAGATGACAATTTAATGTAAATGTTAACCCATAAAGCTAAGTAATTTCTTAATTTTGATAATTAATCTGCTGTGTCATGTTCATGATAGATTTATGACAGGTTATGTTGTCTTGGTAACATCAAGCTGTCATGACAAAGACACTGACAGGTTATGATGTATTGCAGGGTTATTCAAATCTTACCCTCGAGGGCCAGTGCACTGCAGAGTTTAGCTCCAACCCTGATCAAACACACCTGAGCATGCTAATCAGTGTCTTCAGGATCATTAGAAAATCACAGGTAGGTGAGTTTGATCAGGGTTGGAGCTAAACTCTGCAGTGTACTGGCCCTCAAGATAAGATTTGAATAGCCCTGATGTATTGGTTTATGTCGAGTTGTCATAAAGGCATTTTAATCAATGTCATCTTTGCATTAAAAAATGACATAACTGAGCGAATGACACTTCACCACATAAAACCTCATTCATGTTCATGACACGTGTCGCGTCATGATTATGAAGGTGTCATGTCAGTCTCATGCACACCCCTTCAAGTAAAGTGTTACCCTTTCTTTCTTTCTTTCTTTTTTGGAACCTGTGATACTTTTTTTCAGGATTCTCTGATTAATAAAAAGTAAAAAAGAACAGCATTTATTTAAAAAAGATATCTTTGTAACAATATATGTACACTGCTGGTGTCACATTCCCCTAAGGTGAGGAGCGAGAAACAAGGCGTAAACTCACAACGGTTCTTTTAATCCATAAATCCAAGGGGGAACATGGGGCAGACAGGAAAACAGGAGACTGAGGTGTAGACCTACAATCTTGGACAAAGACAGACAGCACAGACGGGGGCTTATAAACACAGGGCAATCGGGGGAACACAGGCGCATGGGGAGGGAAACACACACAAGACATGGAACAGAGTCTGACATTACTCCCCTCTCCCGGAAGGCGTGTCCTTGCGCCACACAACATCCAACAGGGAGGGGGGTGGGTGCTCTGGAGGTCCCTTAGGACAGCCAGCGGTACCCGTTTGAGGCGCCATGGTGGATCAGGAGCTTTGGGAGGCCATGGCGGATCTGGAGACTCATGAGACCATGGCGGAGCAAGCAGTTCAGGAAACCAAGGCGGAGCCACCTCCGAGGCCGAGGCCGTGGCCCCAGCTCCCCTCCCGGCCTCTACGGCTGGATCAGGAGCCCTCCCTGGGCTAAACGAGAAATCAGAAGCCCTCCCTGGGGATCAGGAGCCCTCCCTGGGCTTAACTGGGGATCCAGAGCCCTCCCTGGGCTTAACTGGGGATCTGGAGCCCTCACTGGGCTCGACGGGTAGTCAGAAGCCTTCCCTGGGTTCAACTGGGAAGCGCTTATGAGGTGCTGGCACTGGAGGGCGCACTGGAGGAGCAAACAGAGCAAGATGCTTTTGAGGAGCTGGTATTGGAGCGAGCTTGAGGGCTGGAGGTGACACGGGAATGAGCTCTGGGGCTGGAACAGACACGGGAGTGAGCTCTGGGGCTGGAGCCGACACGGGAGTGAGCTCTGGGGCTGGAGCCGACCGCCTTCTGCTCCTTAGATTCTTATTCTGGTTCAGGGTGAAAGGTGTGGTCAGCGGGCTTAAGTGAGCCCCGACTGGCAGGCTTGCCACAGGAGCAACCGATGGGCTTGCCATAGGAACAGCCGGCAGGCCCACCATAGGAGCGGCCTGCAGGCTTGCCATGAGAATTCAGCTTAGCATAAGAGGAATAAGTATATTTTAAATTATAGCCTATTAAAATAGTAAAATGCTGTTTTATACTGTAATAATATTTCATAATACTGTTTTGTATATACAGTATCTCACAGAAGTGAGTACACCAGCGGTTTAGACATTAATGGCTGTGTGTTGAGTTATTTTGAGGGGACAGCAATTTTTTTTTTACACTCACTACCTTACATTGTAGCAAAGTGTCATTCCTTAAGTGTTGTCACATGAAAAGATAAAATATTTACAAAAATGTATGTATATATATATATATATATATATATATATATATCCCAACTTCTGAATGTGTAATGTGTGTGTGTGTGTGTGTGTGTGTAAAATAAATGCAGCCTTGATGAGCAGAAGAGACTTCTTAAAAATCAATAAAAATGACTGATCCCAACTTCTGAATGGCAGTGTTTATAAGTAAATATACTATCTACAGTAAGCCTCACAATACTAAAATATACATCACGCAAGGGTTTCTATTTCAAATTAGACATAACCAAATATGATTCTTGCTTCAAAGTCAGTTATGAACTAATAACACTGAAGGATTCCCAGAGTGGATGCCTGTTCACACAAAGAACAAAACCTATCCACCTTATTCCTATGCCCCATGAGTGAAATAGTTAAGGGTTCGCTCTATGAACACAATAATAACATTTTTGTTTTGTTTTTTAAACTGGGTACAATGAGATGGCATTATTCTACTACAAAAACAAGTTACTTTCAACAGACCAAGAATAACACCAAAAGCACGATTCTTTCCACAGCAATAACAGACAGGTGAAATATCACTGTGTATCTGTATTATGTAGGGCTGCACGATATATCAAAATTATTGAAATACCACAAATGTAAATATCGCAATAAGCATACTGAAGGGCGTGCGATATCTGAATCATTTTATTAATAGGCTACTTCAATCAAAACGTTGCAAAAGGTCAAGGTTGTAGTTCGACGCATACAGCAGAGAATTGCTCGACGTTAAAAAGAGTTATTAAGTGCAATAAGTTGCAGAAAACAACTCTTTGCTGTCTTGTCATGCTGTCTGACTCACACCTGAAGCGCACGCACAAGCTGCATCTCAGACAGCGTCTCTTCAGTTCTGAAGTGCATACACACAGAGACGCGTTTCAGACGGTGCGCAAACACAGAGTTGATTCGTCTTTCGTTTCGCATTTCCTCCTACAGACCCATACACACAGAATTATGTCAACAGTACCCGTCTCAACGATCATTCTCGTAAACATAGTTGTTTATGTTTTAAATGAATGTAAACAGCTGAGAAAGAAATCAGATGCGTATCATTATACTGGATCCGTGCTGTCAGTTTTAAAGGGACAGCAGCCTATAAATGTGTGCTGCTGAATATGTCACTAATGTAAATCAAACAAAAAAACAGTTATAAAAAGATTAATCTAAATTTAATTCATTAAGTGAACAAATTGCAGTGAACCTTCACACTTAATCATTAAATTTCTGTACCTGAATACTACTGTTATTTTATCTATGCTTGTAAATTGTGCATTTCTTTTTTTTTTCTTTTTCTTTCTTTTTTTATTACTGACTGTTCACTTGCCTTTAATCATGTTTGAACTGTCTCAGACTATAATTTTAGTTATATGAATAAGTACTTAAAGTGTATGGCAGTGGTTTCCAACCCTGCTCCTGGAGAGCTACCGTCCTACAGATTTCAGCTCCAACCCCAATCAAACACACCTGAACCAGCTAATCAAGGTGTTCAGGGCTACTTGATAATAACAGACAGGTGTGCTGGAGCAGCGCTGGAACTGAAGTCTGCAGGACGGTAGCTCTCCAGGAGCAGGGTTGGAGATCCCTGGTGTATGGAATGCAAAGCAACAAAGATATGAAATTGGTGTCATTATTTTTTTTGTTTGTATGTTTACATTTATGTTAAAATTACATTTTCTGATTTGTGACACATATCGAATATTGCATATTGCATTTTTCTTCTATATCACACAGCCCTAGTATTATGTAACATACATTGCCTTAATCAAAAATGTTCATTCCTCATCGTGTAATGCTATTTCAAATCAATCTCACACAACATAAATTTAACTGAAAAACAAAAAAACACGTAAAGATACGAGTAAAAAAAAAAAAAAAAAATTGAGATTGCATTCCAGTAAATTAAATCAGGAGAATAGACCACAAATGTCCAGTGTATGTTGTCTTTTTTCATAATACTACAGTGGAATTCAAAGGGAAAAATGAGAAAAAGAATGCAGCGACTGAAAAGAGCTCTTACCATAGATATTCTTATAACCTGGCACGTTAAAATGCCAAGTGTTAGGCTATTCTCATGATGTCTGAAAAATAAAACATGAAGGAAAATTGACAGTTCATTCAGTCAAACAGATGGATGAGCTTTATTTATAGGGCAACCTTATGATTTGAAATGATTAGTTTAGTCTTTTTGAATTGAAGTTCCCCAAATCGGTAGTGCCAGCCATAATTCAAAAGACATTATATGGGCTCTACAGGAATAAGGTGGATAACTATAACAATTATATAGTTTTGTGAAAGTGAAAGTCGTGACATTTGTCAAGTATGGTAACCCATACTCGAAATTGGTGCTCTGCATTTAACCCATCCAAGTGCACACACACAGCAGTGAGAAGTGAACACACACCCGGAGCAGTGGGCAGCTATATATCCAGCGCCCGGGGAGCAACTGGGGGTTCAGTGCCTTGCTCAAGGGCACTTCAGCCATGGGTATTGAGGGTGGAAGAGAGCGCTGTTCATTCACTCCCTCCCACCTACAACTCCTGCCAGCACCGGGACTCGAACCTGCGACCTTCTGGTTACAAGTCTAACTCTCTAACTATTAGGCCACAGCTGTTTTAATATTAGTTCTATGTGAACAGAGACATCCGCACTACAGCTATAATGTTAATGACACTGAAGAATGATATCA
Organism: Cyprinus carpio; assembly: GCF_018340385.1. Taxonomy (NCBI): domain Eukaryota; kingdom Metazoa; phylum Chordata; class Actinopteri; order Cypriniformes; family Cyprinidae; genus Cyprinus; species Cyprinus carpio. The sequence continues at coordinate 9,181,871 of NC_056606.1, read as the reverse complement.
CTGAACTCACTTTCAAAAGTTTTTTTTTTAGCTGATGAATGATAAAATTATTGACAGCCAATCAGAATCCACCCTACTTTAAAGGTCATTTAAAAGGGCAGATGACATAACTACAGCACACTAATAAACAAAGTTATTGTTTTCTGGTGTGGCTGCAGGGATGATGTATTTTTGTAGGCCAAAACCCAGAAACCAGTTATCATTTTAGCACTTCAGGCTCCGTCAACCTGAAGGCAGGCTAAATTTTTGAAAAGGCTTTTGGTTAATGTCTGAAAAAAGATATTTTAATGTTTTATTCTATGACATAAAATATATCTAATACATTTTTCTTTGTAATTGTTTTAAAGCTTTTACTTGTCTTGAAAAAGGTGGTTGCTAACAAGTGGCTAAATAGAACTACGAAGGTTGTCTGGGATAATAAATATCCCAATGAACAGGAAAATTAGCCTTTTTCACACTTCCGTATTTCTGGCATCTGGATTGGTGCTTGCAGAGTAAAAGTTTTTTCGGTGAAAACTGTGGCCGTACTTAACAAGAATGAGTTCAAGAATCAAAGTCTTTTTATACAAATAAGAGATTATGAAAATGCTTGAACTGCTAGTACTTTACAAATACAAGTATGTTTAATTCTAAATGGTGGCAGTTATAATTCAGTTAGATTTGCCATTCTGTCCCCTTGGTTCTGGCTGTGCATTAAGACTCTCCACGTGAATTTTTTCTGTATTATTATTATTAAAGTAATATTGTATTTTCTACTTGCTGTCATTTGCATTATTAACATGATGGTTTAAATGTACGTTGTATAATGTGCCCTTGGAAATAAATATTAAACAAGAAATGACTTGGATTCATGATTTTATTCCTATTTTATCAGATTACGTTGTTGTGTTGAGTTTAATATGCTTCAACCAGACTCAGAATCGTTTAATGTATTTTTGGAAAAAATGTGCATCTGGACATAAATGTTGTCATTTTTAAGTAATTTATCATGTGGTGATTCGAGGGAAATGACCGAGTAAATTGAGATAATACTCTCAAATGTACCGGAGATCAAAGACTATATAAAAAGGGATCTCAGAGTTGGAGAATAGAAACCATCCGGCGCTATGTTGAACATATTATCTCACGAGTCAGCAGTCTGAGTGGCCATATAAGTTTCTAACAAGTAAAATGTTATTTATTTGTAGATTATCTAGCAACAACTTGGAAAACAGACAAAACAGAAAAGGTAAGAAGCATTATTTGAGGAAAGGGCATACTGAAATAATATGTGCAGACCTGTAACGGAACTAACTTTACCCTGCGCTGACGTAATTTTTCGATTTTTGTGAAAAAGGCTAATTCCTCTACTCTCTATAGTTCAAAATTCAATGAAAAATCCTGTTGGGTTTCTGTTGAGGAAACCAGGGTGATGCAAACTTACAGTTTGGCCTACAGAAATTCATCATCCCTGCAGCACTCTGGTGGCTATATATGTAACTGTAATATGGATTTTTTAAAGTGATTCTTACACACAAAATCTTTCTCTCTCATTGTGCTTCTAGTCTGTAAATGTACACAGCACAGAGTCAATGACATGGCAGATACTGTGATCGTGGAGGATTACTTTGTAAAACCAATTAATGGTCGAGTATTTGATCAGAGCTTTAACCATCGTTCATCACTCCCATACTGCTCTCCAACCCTTCCATTAATGAGCTTTTATTAATGTGAGCAGTCAGGGGACTGTTCAGCCCCCAGGGCTAAAGCATTTAGAGTAATCAGCAGCCATGAATGTGAATGATGCTGAGCCCAGATGAATAATTTACCAAGTACACGTAAGGACAAGATCATTCTTGGCCCAGCTCATCCTGCAGAAAAAAAGGTTTTGTCATACCAACTCTGATACTGAAAAAAAATAAAAAAATAAATAAAATATCTGCCATAAAACTTCTTGACAAATGGAGTTCAATGAACTTCCTTCTCGGAAGCCAGTCGATGAACATTTGTGTGCTTGTAAGCATCCATGACCAAAAGGGACATTGCTTGGATACAGTGCTGTGAGAACATGTTGAGTTTACTATGATTAACATTGAAACTCATAAAAAGACCATTTTACAGTGCACTGTAAAAATAAATTAGGTTTTTACAAAAAAATAAAATAAAATAATAATAATTGTACAGCCTAATAGGAGCTGTTTATTTAACATGGGGTGGGTTGTCTCATGAGGGCTGTCATGTTGAGATCACATGACCGGTCAAAACCCCACATTACTAGACAATTTATGCTTATAGAATGAACAAATCATGGCTGACTGTGAATACTATCACCCTGTTGATAACTGTAAATTGTTTGTGATGCTGCATCCACACCACTAGGTTTCAGTATATGCTAGTAGTGTGCCAAATTCCACAAAGAAAAACACATGAAAGACTACTTTTTCAGAGAATTTAGCAGAGGCATTTGTGTTGCACATCATAGAAGACCATGTTAGCATCTGTTAATTTTAGGAGAAAACTGAATCTTTTTTGGCACTATTTTCATCTTCTGGGTTTAAAACATTGTGCGACGTCACAATTTGTGACATGGCAAAGGTACATCCATGACGCGTCTGTGTCTATTAAATTGTTCATGAGACTACATGTTCTTATCCTATGAGAAGACGCTTCGCTTAATTATTCACAAGCACATCAGACTGTAAGACTGCGCACATTAACTGAGAGAAACGTTTAACTGACAGAAATATTCATTTATCTAATAATATTGCAAGATTTCACCACATAATAAGAGTTCGGTACAAACGCGATTCATTCACTTAGTGAGTGTAACCGTTTTTAAAGCTCTGATATAACCCATCGAAGGCTTTTATACTATAAACACAGCAGAATAAGCCTTAAAAGTTATCAGAGGTGCAACAGCGCGTTCATATGTTTTCGATGCAAAGTGCAAATGGCTGTGCATTTATTTGTGTTTTTAACTCGATGGGAGTGAAATGAAACTGTTTGAAACCAAAGTTTTCTGTGTTGTCTGTCTCCCCTCTTCCCCCTCCACTCCGCACCATGCCCACTTTTTTAGCGTTATTTTTAAACCAAAAAAAAGTGGTGAGAACTAACCAGTGCTGAAACAGGGGGTTTTCAGAATCAGAATCAGAAAGAGCTTTATTGCCAAGTATGCTTGTGCATACAAGGAATTTGTTTTAGTGACATAAGCTTCCAGTACACAGAGACAACAACAACACACAGAGAAGAAAAAAAAAAAGAAAAAAAAATTGCAAATAAATAAATTGTATGAACAGTTGTGCTTTAGATGATAATGGAATAGAATAGAGTAAGATGCAGAGATGTACTTGGATGGAGGGGTAAGAAAAAAATATAAGGATATTGCACATTTTTATTGCATAAGTGTGGAACATTTAACTGTTCATGAGGTAGATTGCCTGGGGGAAGAAACTGTTCTTGTTCCTGACTGTCTTGGTATTTGCGGCTCTGAAGCGCCAGCCAGATGGCAAAAGTTCAAATAGGGGGTAACTTGGATGTGAGGGATGCAGTGATTTTCTGAGCCCTTTTCCTCACTCTTGATGTATACAGTTCTTGAAGGGTGGGCAGGGGAGCACCAATAATCCTTTTTGCAGTCCGAACCATTCTCTGTAGTCTTCTGATGTCTGTTTTTGTAGCTGAACCAAACCAGACAGTTATTGAAGTGCACAGGACAGACTCGATGACAGCTGAGTAGACATCAGTGGTTCAACCCTAATTTTTGAAGCTATGAGAATACTTCTTGTGCTACTTTTTTGATACTCTCGCGAACATGTGGCGGAGACTGGTACAGAAGGGAAGATTTGTCGTCTGAAGTCTTTATTTTTGGTTTTCTTTGCACACTAGAAAACAAGTCGTTATTTTTGTTTTCATGCTGTTTATGCAGGGTCAGAAAGCTCTCGGATTTCCAAACCCATTTTCTGTTAAGAAATGCAGTAACATATTTGTGAATCAACAGTTTGTTGTCTTAAACTATTGATAAAATCACATGAATATTCATTAGGCTACATGAACACTCCTGAGATGACAACACTTGCAAAACAGCACAGCAACGGTAAGAATTTGAACAAAGGAACAAATGCATACTGACATCACTAGACAAGAAGTTACAAATAAATGATACAAAATTGTAAAAACAACTAAACATACAGTCAAACCTTATTAATTATACATGCACCAGTAAATGCTGGCATTGGTAGAGAATGGGAACCACAAAGTGCTTATTACAGGACCAACCTGGTATTAAATGTTTTGCACAATGGTAACAACTTATGCATTACCCAATTTGAGTTTCATGGTTTTTGTTCAAACTAAAAACCTTTAGCTTTCCAACTTAGATATTTAATCACTATTCACCATTACAGTTCTCAGAAATACAAAGAACATGCAACAAACTCTAGGTCTTATAATCCACTCTTTTGGCTTTTCACACTTGAAATTATTAACCCTGGGTCATCCTAAAGCCCGGATAAATGGAATCCTGGGTTATCTGTAATCACGTTTCACACTGCCCATACTATACCTGGGGTTAACTGTTAATCCTGGGTATTCATTAACAGACGTTTCACACTGTACATTCCCAAATCCCGGGTTAAAGTTCTTATTTGCATATAACTGACTGGACGAAAAGCAGGCAACCTGTTTACACGGCTTTTCCCATGTCTTGCCAGTTATTAAAAAAAGTCACCACGCAGGTCCTTAGCCATTTTAAGCCTAATACACGCACAAAGGCAACTTTCTTTGAACGTTTCTAAAACCAGTGTTAAAAACATTTTAAAAAACAACGATAACCATGGGGTTAAGTGCAGTGTGAATAGCCTATCTGTGAATGGTACCAGAGTTATTTTGTTGGTCATCTGCACAGCCATCATTCTTATCTTTTCCAACCACTTAATAATTTAAGACTCCTTTAGCATGTTGCTGTGAATTGAATGAAGGAGAGCACTTGACCTTGCTGTCAACATTAATTAGGTTTGATGTATCTGACACACTGTGTACACCTCAAATTATCATGTTACAGTCTGATATAACCTTTAGTCAGCCTTACAAATCCCGACACAGCTTTGCACCAGCTCAATAAGAGCTGCCAGGTAATGAGTTACCCAGTTAGACACTGACAGCTGCTCCCATCTGACCACAGCCGAGACAAGACGTGGGAACAGAGAGACGTCCAAGAGGGTGACATAAAGAGACGAGGTGCTCCGACTGAGAGGACGTGAAAGGAGAACTTAAAAACAGTACAATTATAGTTAAAACTTGTCTAGCGAGGAAAGCAACACAATGTTTTTTTTTTTTTTTTTTTTTTTGTGCCATTGAGCTGTTGCCTTCTTAGATTAAATTAGCATGGCTGCGTTATAACTTATTTATTTGAGCGAATGTTCAAGCTGACCCTTTTAAACCTTGCTAGAGCTTAATTCAATTAAATCAGCCATATAATTGTACCTTTAAGCCTCCAACAACTTCAGGGGAGTGTGTTTGGAAAGTTCACCCAATTCCTGTAGGTCAAAAAGAATCGATTGCCATTATGGCCAAATATACTGCACAAACGTTTGTGTGTTGCATTCACACGGTGATCCAGAAATAGGTCACTTAGGGGATCATGTTGTCAACAGAAGTTGAAATGGAAGTATTTGAGATTCTGGTGAAATCACACACATATTTTGAATGAGAAAATCCACAAATCTTTGGGAAAAAAAACACTGGTATATATAAGGAAATATCATGTAATGCCCAATTCTTTTTTAACTTTCTTGCCATTTTGTTTAATTAATGGGCTTGAGCTTTTTTCTCAAAGTATTGTATACTTCCTTCAATTAAAATATAAATTACCAGTGAAATGCCAACAACTTGTATTCCTTTTCTATGGAAAAGGATTAGGGCCAAGCAATAATAAAAAATAAAACCATCTCAAGATTAAAGTTGTTAAAAAAAAAAAAATCTAAATAAAATATTGTGAATAAACTCATTAAATTCAGAGAAAAAAAAAGTCATTAAATTCAGAGAAAAAGAAGTTGAGATAAAATGTTGAGAATAAACTCATTAAATAACGAAAAAAGGTCATTAAATTTTGAGAAAAAAAATTACATTTTGAGAAAAAAAAAAAATGTTGAGAATAAACTCATTAAATTACGAGAAAAAAGTTCTTAAATTTTGAGAAAAAAGTTGAGAATAAACACACTCTCCACCTGCTCATCTAAACCACCTTTTTCCAAACTCGCTTTTCTTCAACAAATATCACATCAAAAAAAATGCATATTGGAGCAGCGACTGATATGATCGACTTGGTTCGAGTCCATCTTTTTCCGAACTTGCTTTTCTTCATCAAATATCACATTCGAAAATTGGAAATCAATTGCTTAATGAGTGTTTAATAATAATGTATTAATTAGGTAGGTTTAGTGTTACTACAGTAAATCCATTGTTAATATTAATTTGTGGATTGAAAAGTATTCTAACTGGATTGTTGTCACACTGTGTTTCTCCTGTTTTCCGCGTCAGTGTTGTTGAGAATGGCAGAGCGGTTTCATTTAGTTTAAATCACTGTGACATCTGTGGTTTGTATTGGAGAGCTCAGCTCAACTCAAACACGTCTCACAGTACTGTTCAGTGGTCCCCTGATCGAAACCTGCGAGTAGACGCATTTTATCTGAGCTTGCGCTGCGCTGTCTTTAGGCAGAGCTAATAACGGTCCATGCAGCGCGCTTCACACAAGATTATGAGTTATCAAATTGTTGTCACTCACGTTTTACTGATACATCTGGCCTAAAATTTAGTGCTGTCACCTTGTGTTGACATTGTGAAACTGCATGATTTGTAAATTATGATTGGCGGGCCACATACCTGTATAATAGCCTACATTTCAATAGACAAGCTGCGGGCCGTTTGAAATTCATCCACGGGCTGTATTTGTCCCGTGGCTGGACTTTGGATACCCCTGCCAGTTGCTATTTACAGTGAAAATAGTTATATGTACTTTTTACAATAAGTGACAACAGCAGCATTTTAGACATGTACTATTTACACTAAGTGAAAATAGCCATTCTAATTACGTTATGTAAAAGTAGCAGATCTTTGCCATAAGTGTAAATAAACAGTAGTTAATTAGATGCTATTTATACTTATAAATAGTGGCAGATACTATTTGCACCTCAGTATTGTTGTACATTAACAGGACGCAATAATAACATTGATTTTAATAATAACGATTTTTCTCATAATTTAACGAGTTTAATCGCAGCATTTTATTTTGTTTTTTTTTCTCTAAATTTAAAGACTTTAGTCTCGAGATGGTTTTATTTCTTTTTTTATTATTTCGTGGCCCTCATCCTCTTCTGTACTTTTCACATAAATTATCATTAGGAGGCAAGTTATTTGTGAAAAAATGCTTATTTTTTCCATGATTCCTTGCTCATTACTATGTTATGACCTCAAAATGCTTTTACCATAGTGCATGATTCATAAATTAATACATTTTGACATTTGCACCATATAACCAGCTCCACATGTGACTTTTATGATAGAGTAAACTTGCTTGGTAGCTCACCTGGTGCAGCATTGCACTTGAGATGCAGAGTGTTCAGATACGAGTCCTTTGAAACAAAGAGCACAAAGACTTCAGGCGCAAGCTAAAATTGCATGATTGCTTCAGTAAATGCTTTTATATGCCACAGTTGCTTTTTTAAACACAATCAGTTAATTGGCTTATGATGTATGCTGTTTTACTCCGCGAGAATCTATACTAATGCCAGTACTAATATCAGCCTCTTCTTACTTGCTCAACTCATATTACATAGAGTAATACATGTAATTGTCTTTCAAACATGTAATTGTCTTCAACAAACAATTTAATAAAATATTTTATTTTATCTGTTTTGGATAAAATTGAACATGCTTTTAGTGCCACTCATCGGACATTTCATTTACAAACTGAAAGGTTATCAGACCCTCTGTTATGCTGTCAAAAGATTCGCAGAAAAAAAAAAAAGCCCACCGGAGCCCAAAATGAGTTAAATCCTCAATATTTAAATTAGAAAATAACCCAGCGCAGTAGCTCGACAATCGAGTTAAATATGTGCAGACCACATACTGTTATGGTATAAATGATCAGAAAACTATGTCTTCTCTTAACAAGGCCTATGTCTAATGGTTTTCATCAGAGCCAGACACAGTTCTTGAAATAACCCTCTCATGTTGAAAGAAAGGCTCACAGCTTTTTTCTCCTCTGTGTATCTCAGAGATCATTTTCACAGATAATGAGATTTGTTAACTTGGGAGATCAATAAAAAAGCTAGACTGTTTCCGCTTCTGCAAACTAAGAGTTTTGACCTAAACAGTGAAACCTTTAAATAGACAATTTGTCATTAGGCACATAACAAATGTGTATATAACAGCAGCGTCTGACAGTATTCTGAAATGATGGGGTCGAGTTTTCTGATGATCACCATTTGATGTTTTCACAGTTGTGGGGTCAATGAAACACTGTTTACCTTGAACTATTAACAAGCAACACACACTATGTTTCATATGTTTATAGAAGAAAAAAAATTATTTTAGCAATACAAATAAAAACGTCTCCGTTACATATGGTAACCCTCGTTCCCTGAAGGAGGGAACGGAGACGTCACTTCGGTGACCGACTAATTGGGATATCGATTCGATAGACCAATCTACTTCGAGTGTAAACTAAACAAGCCAATGCACATTGGCATGCAATTATTGTATCCAGCTGCTGCTGATCACAGCGTGAGTATAATAAGGCAGCAGGTGCAATGCATAGCAGGTTTTCGCTGAGGAGCCGAGCCCCTATTAGTTGTAGGCCGGGGCTCGGAACAAGTAGTTCCACTCACCATTGTCAAAGCATAACCTCACTGGGTGAGACTGGATAACACTGGGAAAACGTACCCATTCCGCTTGGAACAGGGACGCTGCGGAAGCCCCATCCTTCCCAAAGGAGTTTTCGGAAGCAAATACACATATAGCATCCATTTAGGTGTATATGGAGAAATTTGAGGTGATTCAAACCCTCTTGGAAAGGCAGAAGCCTGCCTGGGGAAACATGGGCTCTAAGGCTATACCGTGGACTATACGCATACGAGTACCGCTTAGGTCTCAATATGGAACCCAGCCTTCCACGGTTCTCACGGATTCATCATGTAGGCCTGGAGCCGGACGTTCCGCCGCATCCAGCTGCCTAGGGTGATGGAGGATCTCAACAGGGTCTACAGTACGGACACTCTGGAGCACAGCGCACAGCTCTACAAATATCTGTCAGTGAGGTGCCACGAGCCAGCGCCCAGGAGGATGAAACACTTCTAGTTGAGTGAGATCGCAACCTGAACGGGCAGGGCACACCCTGTGCCTGATAAGCCAGGGTTATGGCATCCACAATCCAGTGGGCCATCCTCTGCTTAGAGACGTCATTCCCCTTCTGCCGGCCTCCGTAACAGACAAAGAGCTGGTCTGAGGTCCTGAAGCTTTGTGTCCGGTCTACGTAGCATCTTGGGACAGCGCAAAGCCAGAGCTGGGTCTGCCTCCTCCAGGGGCAGCGCTTGCAGGTTCACCACTAAGTCTTTGAAGGGTGTAGTGGGAACCTTGGGCACGTAGCCGGGCCGAGGCCTCAGGATTACCTTGGAGTTAGCCGGCCCAAACTCCAAGCACGAATCGTCGACCAAAAATGCTTGCAGGTCCCCTACCCTCTCGATGGAGGCCAGTGCAAGCAGGAGCAGAGTTTTCAATGAAAGAAACTTTGGCTCAACTGAATGCAAAGGCTCAAATGGGCCCTGCTGTCGTGATTTTAGCACTAGAGTCAGGTCCCAAGAGAATATAGAGGGGGGCCGGGAAGGATTTAACCTCCTGGCCCCTCTAAGGAACCTGATGACGAGGTCATGCTTACCTAAAGTCTTCGCTCGAACCCTTGCTGCAGAAAGGAAAGCACGACCACAATCAGGCATCTTCGGGGGTCTTCTCGGTGAGAAGAACACCACTCGATGAACAGGTTCCACTTCAAGGCGTAATCGTGTCTCGTAGACGGTGCTCTTGCCGAAGTGATGGTGTTCACTACCTCCTGGGGTAGGTCACCTAGAACCTCCACGTCCCATCCAGGGACCAGACATGGAGTTTCCAAAGTCAGTAGATCCTTCCTCAGAGGAATCGGCCAAGGAGGGGCTGTCGCGAGGAGCACTAGTTCGGGGAACCAGGTCCGAGTGGGCCAATACGGCGCCACTGGCAAGACTTGCTCCTCGTCCTCCCGGACTTTGCACAGTGTCTGTGCGAGAAGGCTCACTGGGGGAAAAGCATATTTGCGTAGGCCCCGCGGCCAGCTGTGTGCCAGTGCGTCCATGCCAAGAGTTCCCTCAGTCAGGGAGTAGAACAACTAGCAGTGAGAGGTCTCTGGAGAAGCAAACAGGTCTACCTGAGTGGCTCCGAACCGTCTCCAAATCAGGACCGTCAGGGGATGGAGTCGCCATTCTCCCAGAAGCATTGCTCGAGACAGCTCGTCAGCTGTATGGTTAAGCAGGCTCGGAATGTGAATGGCACGAAGTGACCTCAGAACCTTCCGACTACAAAGGAGGTGGCGGGCGAGTTGTGACATGCGATGCATGCGCGTTGTACGTGGCCCCCCAGCCGGTGGTGGAGGCATCCGTTTAAACCACAGCATGCCTGGAGATCTGCTCTAGGGGCACCCCTGCCCGGAGAAACGCAAGATCTGACCACGGGGTGAGGGTTTGGCGACAGGCCGGTGTAACTTGGACCCGGTGAGTGCCGCGCTTCCACACCCACCTCGGGACTCGGCCATAAAGCCAGTGCTGGAGCGGTCTCATATGTAACAGGCTGAGCAGTGTAAGTGCCGCTGCAGCCGCCATATGCCCCAGGAGCCTCTGAAAAAGTTTCAGTGGGACCGCTGTCCTGCCCTTGAACGTATTCAAACAGGCTAGCACCGTGTGGCATGGAAGGATTGATACATGAAAGTACGCGTCCTTCAGGTCGATCGCTGCAAACCAATCTCGGGGATGGACGCACCCGAAGATGCGTTTCTGCGTCAACATCTTGAACGGTAGCCGATGAAGGGCCCGGTTCAAAACTTGCAGATCCAAGATCGGTCGTAACCCACTGCCTTACTTGGGTACAATGAAGTAAGTGCTGTAAAACCCCGTCCTCATATCGGCTGGAGGGACCAGCTCTATCGCGTCCTTCGCCAGTAGGACTGCGATCTCTACCCGCAGAACAGGGGCATCAGACGCTTTCACTGTAGTGAAGCGGATACCACTGAACTTGGGGGGACGCCGGGCGAACTGAATTGCATAGCCGAGGCTGATGGTCCGCAGAAGCCAGCGAGACGGGATGGGTAGCACTGACCAGGCGCTTAGAAACCGTACAAGCGGGACCAGCGGAACCACAGCTGTACCCGCAGTGGGGCAGCGAGGTGGAAAACAGAGACCCAACTCGAGCGGCTTCCGCTCACCGCCAGGTTTGACGGGGGCCAGGACGGGTGTGGCAGCCTGCCTACACCCAGCTCTATGGTGCCACTTGCTGGAGGGTGCTGCGAATGCGGCGCGGGAGCAGGGGTGGATGCAGGGGGCCGTCCTCCGCGACGAGCAGGCTGGGGCGCTGCGGCCGGCAGATGGGTGGAGGCAGCAGCTGCCCGCTGGGCAGAAGGTGCGACCGCCTCAGTCTGCTACCATGCAGCCGAGAACTGCTGGGCCAGGTTCTCGACCGTGTCGCCGAAGAGGCCGGTCTGGGACACAAGGGCATTAAGGAACTGATCTTTGTCTGCGTCCCTCATTTCAACCAGACTCAGTCAGAGATGTCGCTCCTGGACCACAAGCATGGACATGGAGCGCAAGGTCAGTGGCGGTTCGGAGTTCTTTCAGAACTTCTGGATCGTGACCACCCTCGTGCAGATCCTTCAGTGCCTTGGCCTGGTGCACCTGCAGTAACGCCATAGCATGTAAGGCGGAAGCACCTTCCCCGCGAGCCATATCAGCACTGCCAGTTAGACCAGTCAAATGCCTGTATGCCCGGGAAGGAAGCACCAGGTCTCCCCGCCAGCAGGAGGCAGACTTAGGACACAATTGCATCGCTACTGCCTGCTCCACTGGGGGAATCACCGAATACCCCTTCACTGCACCGCCATCAAGGGTGGTGAGGGAGGAGAAGCCCACCGGCCGGTTTCTGGCAGTAAAAGGTGCCATCCACAACCTGGTGAGCTCGTCATGCACTTCCAGTAAGAAAGGCACCAGGGTGGGGCACTGGGAACCAGCACGAGCCACTTTGAGAAACCAATCATCCTGCCTTGAGGGCTCGGGACGCGGTGGAGATTTGCAAGAGGTGCAAGAGGAGTGATGGTCCCCAGAGGGTTGGTTCCCTGCGGGGTTTGCCACCACTGTAATCCTCAAACCACCCACGTTACTGCTGGAAGTGGTTCTCGTCTGTCAGCCACCAGAACGAGCCCCTGATCGCGGCAGTGGCATCAGGACTCCGGCCCCCTCTTGTGGAAGGTAGCAGAGCCTGGTTTGCAGCCCCGAGATGGTCATCTTCCCGCAGTGGGAACATGACTCATCCACGAAGGCCACCTCACACGTTTGATATCCAGACACGTGAGACAGCGATCGTGACCATCACCCGTTGCCAGGTAACGACCGCACCCAGAAACGCACGGGAGATACGGCATGCTGATAAGGACGATCCGTCGTCTTTACAAAGATGCACCTGTGAAACTCTTTTAGAGAAATTTGCTCTTTAGCAAATGCCCTTTTAATGCTGAGGCGCACAGGGGAATTGGCCGCTTGCAACACGACAGGGGGTAGAGCAGCCTGAGGTGTGCAATCCACTGAAGCGCCGTCTCACCAACACACGACGCTTCCGAGAGCGTGCTGAACTCGTAGTTCACAGCAGTCAGAGTTGAGCAGAACGATACTAACGCTCAGCTCTGAAGCGAAAAGCTGGTATGCATTGCACCTGCTGCCTTATTATACTCACGCTGTGATCAGTGGCAGCTGGATGCACTCGAAGTAGATTGGTCTATCGAAGTGATATCCCAATTAGTCGGTCACCGACATGACGTCGAGAGTGACTGACTGAAAGGGAACCTAATTTTTATATATTTATATGAAAAGCTGGGTTACACTTTATCTTAAGGTGTCCTTGTTACAGTGTAGTTATACACTGTAGTTATAGTTGGAACAGTATTTCTAACATGCTATACATTATTTTACATTAAAAAAGGATTGCTTAGTACAAAGTAGATATTTTATATAATATTATTTTTTGTTGACTATTTATCATTTTAAAATCTTTACATCAAGCTGACTGTGTATTCATGCAATGTAAGTGCATCTGAAATTGTGTTGCCTTGCAAGTGCATCCTGGTTTTCAGGGGTCCTTGGCATCAAAAAGCACAATCAAACCTCTACAAATGATTCAGAATGCAGCAGCATGACTGGTCTTCAACGAGCCCAAAAGAGCCCATGTTACACCTCTCTTTATTTCCTTGCACTGGCTACCGGTTGCAGCTTGCATCAAGTTAAAGACATTGATGGTTGCATATACAGTAGAACAGCCACAGGCTCAGCAACCACTTATTTCCACTCACTATTACGAATCTACATCCCCTCCAGAAGTCTGAGATCCACTAGAGAGTGACGCCTCATGGTACCATCACAGAGAGGCTCAAAATCACTTTCCAGAACATTCTCGTTCACCATTCCTGGCTGGTGGAATGATCTTACAACCCCTATCCGCAATGCTGAATCCCTGACAATTTTCAAGTGACGGCTGAAAACTTATCTCTTTTGACACTACTTTACTTCATCCTAAAAAATTATATAAAATAAATAATTATCTTCCCTTTCTAGCTTGTACTTGTTTGAACAATGCCTGAAACTAGGTATTATGAGCACTTTCTGTGTCTGTTTGCCTCTTTAAGAAGAATCACTTTACTTATTACCCAATTGTAAGTCACTTTGGATAAAAGCATCTGCAAAATGACTAAATGTAAATGTAAAAAGTTTGAAAATACCTGCTTTATACCTTACTCAGTCTTATATTTTTGGTATTTATCTTGTTTTTGCACTGTCAATTATTGCCTCGCCTGAAATTTTGGCACTGCCTTCCTTGTAGAGAAAATACTATCTGAAAACCAATATGCTATTACTTTTTATCTCAAAAGCTACACACCACTCAAAAGTGGATAGAAAATCCATTCAAATATACAGAAAACATTCAGTGGTACTTTATGACAGAACACAAACATATAGCGGTTGGCAATTGACTGGAAACTTCTGAACTGATAAGGATTTTGTTTAAGATTTAAAAATAATAGGCCATGGACACACTGGGTGTAATAATACAATACTTACAGAGTTACATCTGTTTTAAATAAAAAAAAAATATTAATAATTTAATAGTGTCTAGACAGATATAATTATTTCATTGCGATGTCAAAAACATGAATCATTAAGACAACTGCTGTAGGAGAAACGTTACACTGTAGTGCACTCCATAATGCACGCTGAGCTGCTAACCAAAAGCTCGCTTCATGGCTTTAAAGTTTTAATAGTGCCAACATTTATAGTACAGTGACTTAACACTGAAATATTTACTGAAACACTAAAATATTTAGAAGGGCCTTACCTTTGTAATGTTTTGGACATTGGTGGTAGTACTCCTTCTGTAGGTTCTTCTGAGTGTTTCTCTGGATCGTCAAAACAACGCTGCAAAATCACTGGAGCTGCAACATCAAATACATCTCTTTCTAATGAGGTTTAAATAATATGAGTCATGTTTAAGAGTTCACAGACACAAACCAGACTGTCTAAATACTTTACGCAATAATTAAATCCCAGATAAAAGTAATTGTGGTCCAGTAAATCTTTGCTTGCTTTGCATATAAATGTAATATCCAATACAGACACATGAAAGGCCATTTAGGCTTGTACGGCAGCACTTGCCTGTTTGTCTTTCATCATTTGGTTAAATTAGCCAGTCCAAAATGGTTATCAAGTAAACAGAACATAAAGAGACAAATCACATATCATCAATAAGCTGCTTTCTGACCAACATCAAATCAGCTGAGTTCTGGAAAATTAGGAAATTAGACTTTGTGAAGAAAAAAATCTGTATTGAAACTTTAGCCACATCACAGATCAACATTGTATACATATCAAATTTTGTGCCACATGGGTAGAAAATTGTAAACGTTTTATGATGTTTTGTGTGGGTAAATGTGTTCAAACAAGATCTCTTTGTGCCACTGAAATAGGTTCATTAACATTAGTAAACAAAAAAATTGATATGATTGATATGTACAGTAAATGTGAATGACAAATTACAAGATAATGAAGTTATTTCAATCTGTTTCATGTATTTAAGTATTTCTATGGCTAAAGTTCAACAGCAGTCAGTAGAATTTGTAATGTTTAATGTCTTTAATATATGTTTTTGTACCTAAGGAAATTATATATAAAAGTATTTAATGAGCTCAGAAGCAAAAGTAATTGAGAAACTCAAATCCAATCCAACAAATTAAAACTGAGAGTTACGTAAACTTGAGGCTTTGTTAACAGTCAATTAAACTGAAAACCATCTGCAAACCAAACTCATTTAAAATCAAAAATATATATAAAAAGACAATCTTCACCTTTCTGTTTATTGGAAGGAACACAGAAATGTGATCGTACAAGAGCTGTTAACAGATGGCATGAGTCATCGGGGCCAGAACCCTCCAGCGGAGCCACTTGAGGAGCAGCAGTTCACTAACACGGGAGTAACACCTCAGAAGGAGCGCTGCAGATGGACTGAAGGCTGAACTCCGCGCTATACATGCCTGTCTCACTCAAAAAAAAAAAAAGAAATAAATATATACATTTATTTTTATACATTTATAAAAATAAATTTGCATATTTACAGGTAATTTTCTTTCTCTTTCTCTTTCTCTGTTTTTTTTTTTTTTGCTCAGATTATTTTTTGCTTGTCTCTGATTAAACAGTTTGCCATTTTTGTCTGATTATCAGTTATCTGTTATCTCAACTGTCAGATAACATTGAAAGTAAAACTGCATCTATATAAATGTATCTGTCTATAGATACAATAAGTGCATACATATCACTGAAGGCATCATGCTTAAGCGTGATCTATAGGAGTTCTTTATTCATTGTTATGGAGGCAACATGGAGCCGCTTTCTCCTGTGGTGTGGTCAATGTCAAGGTCATTTTAAAATACAGCCCTCACTACCACTACAACAACAAGCCATTAAGTTGCTTATAAACATATAAATGGCTAAAGTCTAATAACACTGTAATCAGCACAAACTGGGCTATAATAATATGTGAGCAGCCTGTATGTACATGATTGTGTTTTTGAGAAAGCAACGTTTATATGTGGTTAGTGAAAAACTACAATTTTGAAGTCACTGAAATAAGGCAATAAAACACCTAGAGAGCATTTGTTCACAAGACTTTGGAGAACATATTTTGAAATCTAGAGTTTTTGCTTCAAAATGATGTGAAAATCATCTTGATTACTCGCTCACAGAAAACAATATATTGATTTACATTTTTTAAGACACTTTTTCTGTAAGAAAGGTACATGCGAGAAGGCGTCAAATATCATGCATAATGGTGTAATTAGAGAGAATTTCATGAGCCAGTATTCGGTAATGCGATATATCGCGGTAATGAATATGCATGATATTGTTATCGTGTGCACTTCTAAATACGTGAATAATTATATATTACAAATTATTCAGAATTTGGAATGCATTTTAAGAATACTTTTCCCATCAACTGGTCAAAATGCACAACACCGCTGTTTGCTGCTTGAAAGAGCATGTGTGCTCTGATGTAAACAAGCACGCATGAGAAGTACATGGGGGAACACGTGAGAGACGTGCTGAATGAAAGCACATTCACTCACTGACAGCAGATGGCACTAAACTCCAGAAAAGTATGCCCTTACCCTGGAAACCCCATAAATAAAGCAGCTGCTACTTTCTAAAACATATTTAAATAATTTTAATTAGCCATTAAGATTTGTATAATAAACATGGTGTTAATCACAGAGCCAAATACTTAAATATTTAGATTAATAGGCTATTTATTTTCAAACATGCCCTAGATATTGTTTTAAAGTTTTTTGATTCTTTATTGTTCATTCACACTTTACATTAGGGCTTCATTAGTTAACATAAACTGCCAATGAAAAATTCTTCTGAACATTCATTCATCCAATATTTAATAACACATTGTTAAAATCAAAAGTTGCAACTGTGTTATTTAATGAGCTAACATTAATATATATATATATATATATATATATATATATATATATATATATATATATATATATATATATATATATATATATGTAAATATATATATGTATATATATGTATATATATGTATATATATATATGTATATATATGTATATATATATGTATATATATATATATATATATATATATATTGAGCAGCAAATCAGAATATTTGAATGATGATTATTTGAATGATTATTATTTTTATTATTATTACGTTGAAAAGAGCGGAGGAGAATTTTTTTCAGTTTTTTTTTGATGACTAGAAAGTTCAGAAGAACAGCATTATTTGTAACATGATAAATGTCTTTATCATCACTTGTGTGCTAAATAAAAGTTTTATTTTCTATATATACTGACTTATTCCTCTCAGCGCGAAGCGAAAAGTAACATGTAAAAAACTCACTGCTTTGTTTGCTGTTATGGGGGCATTTACACGCTGCGTGCTTCATGTGAACCATTATAATATCAATAGCACGCTCGGCGCGTGGGCGTGGTCGCATTAGATACATGAAAGACTGGACATCGCGTTGGTTTCATATGGATTACTTTATCACAAAATATTTGTTTTCGATAAGACTTGCTTAGTTAAAAAGCAGACCTGTCAAGCTTTCTTTAGATATCTCTCTCATGTCTCTGTGTTGAGTATTTGCTGAGTTACAGCTCATTTTAATGATGCGTTTCTAAATGAGGATCACCGCAGACTGAGGCTGCAGACAGCACAACCTGTTTGTTTTCTTTATTTTATAAATGCACAAAGTTTTGTTGTTATTATGTGTGTATACACATAAAATTAGACCCTTTACAGATTTGATTGATGTACTGCTCTTATTTGTAAGATCAAAACTGAAAGTGTAATTTAAGTTATTTTCGGCCTATAATACTGCTAATACTATTACTACTACTACTACTGAAAATATTATTGACAAATACATTTTTGAGGAATAATCTAACAACATTTCTTCCATGTTTATTGTTAATAGTAAATCCCCTTTCTTTGCCAAAAAAATAAAGTTTGTTTAATTTTCAATAATTAAAAGATTAATGAAATTAATGTATTATGCCTTCATTTGATAACCAGCAAAATGTAAATACATAACAAAGAATTTATGAGGGAAAAAAATTCATAAGGTTATTTTAAGAATAAATTTGAATAAATTAAATTGTTTTATGCATTATGCCTATCTGAAGAAAGCATTTGTGATTTTGATAATCCTGGTTCATTTGACTTTTTATATGTACTTTTTGTAAACAGGTTTGATTGAAGTTTTTGCCAATCCATTTATGATTATCAGAACAAGTCTGTGACTAGATATTTCACAGTAAGTAGTAGAGTCGGTAAAGTCATGCATGACAAATAAATGGAAGTCTGGTTCCTGGTTTGACACAAGATGTTTATTTCCATTAAGTATTTCCATTAGGCAAGTTATTACTTTGTTCCCATTATGGTAATTTTGTTATAATACAATAATATTATGATACAACTAATGCATCGTCAATACAAGCCTCACAATCTACAGGAATTAAGACCCTAATGATTGCAGCACAAAGAAGGAACAAAATGAACCAGCAGTTGCTAGGAGATATACAGGAATAATTCTGTTGCTGTGTGGCTTCAAAATAAGATCTACAGTTTTAGATTTTCCGCTAATCTAAATTAGTTTTCCCCTTGTGCTATTATTTTCTCTTTGTATGCGTCAGTAGCCCCTTCCTGTATCATACTGGAGTCTGTCTACCATTACGGACAGATGTATTGTCTTTTGACAAGCTCCGACAACTTAATGGTCCTTCCATAATGTGTATGGTTTCTAACCGCCGACAGCAGCATACAAATAGCATTGATTGCCACGTAGGACTACAGCAGGGTGAAGTCAGGTTAAGTATAGCTGTACTGTACCTGCTTAAGCGTTCCTTCTATTCACAATACAGCTAAGGCTGCAGTCATCAAGGCAACTGGAATTTAGAAATCAATCTTTCAGCAGAGCGAGATTTCTCTTATTGACCACTTAAATACACAAAGTAATGCTGAATCCCTGCAACTTGTTCAATATAGACTGATCAGGGCTGCTGCTGGCCAAATGGGTGCCCTACGCAGAATTGTATTGTTGTGCCCCCTAGTAAAAAAAAAAAAAAACTAGTATGGGGTCAAAATAAAACTTTAATAAAATATAAAAGTAACTAACTAAATTGTAATTAAAGGGATCATATGGTGATAACTTTATAAAAGTTAAGAGTCAACCACAGCCCCCTAAAATGACTCATTCTAACACGCCTCCACATCTCTACATCCCTATGTGGGAAGATTTGTATAAAGCCGCCCAAATGTTCACGCAAAGAAAGGCGGCGTAACTTTTATTCTCTCTGTTGCCGCCACTGCCATGTCGTGGAGTCACTGTGTGTTTCGCTGTGCAAGCGAAACTACTTTGTTTGGCCTTCCAAAAGAGGACAGAAATCAGTGGTTAAGTTGTATTTCAACCTGTTCCAGAACAGTTCAACCCAAATATTCAGATGTGTGCTGCGCATTTTATGGAGGATGAGGACTGATTCCTGAACCAGTAGCCTGCAATGCGTCTGTGGCACAACAGCTGTTTTTATAAAGTTGCGCAGTTGAAACTTTATAAAAACAGCTGTTGTGCCACAGACGCATATTTTGAGCAGTACAGTAGGCTTGTTGTTTGTTGTTTCTTAGATCACAAATGCAGACATAGTTTTATGTTTATGCAGCTCGATACGCAACGCAATGGGTAAAAAGACAGTATAAGTCATTATAATCAGTATAATGCAACAAATGGCTCGTTTGTAATGGGTTTTATTGTTTTTGTCTCGTCTAGTAATGTCCAGATCGCGAACAAATCTTTCTATTTAACCAGATCTTCTTAGTGAACCACTCGAACCAGTTCACCAAATTGAACTGAATCGTTTGAAACGGTTCGCGTCTCCAGTACGCACTAATCCACAAATTACTTAAGTTATTTGGTTTATAAATGTGTCTTACACTCCCTCTGACGCGAAATAAACCAATATCCTGAGTTATTCAGTTACTCCTTACAGTACATTGACTGAACTTCTAAAAGACAACCGATGATGGGATGTTTACGAGCAGAGCAGCTGGACTGAGTCTCCTGCTGCTGGCCTGAGAGACGGCATCACTGTATGTTAAGGGGCGTAACATTTCCGTCACACGCTTGAGGCATTCGGCCAATCACAACGCACTGGATAGCTGGCCAATCAGAGCACACCTCGCTTTTTCAGAACAATGAGCTTTGTAAAAATCGATGCATTTTAGAAAGGCTGGGCATAGAGGATAAACGATAATGTACATTATATGGAAAATAATGTGTTTTTTGAACCTTAAACTGCATAAACACATTGCATTACACCAAATAATGTTCTTTTCAGCAGCATCATATGACCTCTTTAAATTTTATTATTTACAAATTACAACTGAAACAACTGAAAAAATCAGTAAGTAGTAACTTTTATAAAAAAGAAAAAAAAGACTAACGTCCAACTAAAATGTTTCAGAAAAAAAATGTTCCACGATCAACATATGTATAACATTTTTGTGCTAACATTTTAATAATGTTAATAAAGACCAGGGGTCTCATTTATAAAACTCTCCGTAGATTTCATCCTAAAAGTGTACGTATGCACAAAAGCTAGATTCTGTGCCAGAACCTGTGCAAAAATCCCTTTATAAATCCCAGTCAGGGGAAGATTGTGCATATGTGCATCTCCACCCCGACTCCTCCCCGAAATCACCATATATGGAGCTTACAACACCTAGTTTTACTATGCATAACCTCATCTGCATATCATTTCCATGCATATTCCCATCCACGTGACACCATATTTACTGTAACACCGTTAAAGGTACATGACATTAAGGAAATATAAGATACGGACTATAAATGCCATTTAATTTAATTTTTATTGCTAAAAATCATCCAACTTCTGCGTAATGACTATGTATTTTCAGTGCTTATCTCCATTAATGAGAGTGGAATATTTAATGTAAAAGCAACATTTATAAATGAGACCCCTGATATCTTTGAACAAATCTAGTAATATTTTTGGAATACAAGGTTTGCTTATAACTTTGAAAGAACCTTTCCAGAACAGTTGACAAAGAAAGTTTCCTCTTAGCTGGGTAATTCTTTTCAGTGCAAACGTATGTCTTCACTCCAGACAGGTTTAGTTAGTTGGTTAGTTGGCTATTTTTATTGCCATTTCAGCATCTAAAGCTATGTTCATGGCAAAAACTGGGTTGAAATAATACGAGATTTACACAAAATAACACAAAATAAAACCAAATAAACACAAAAATGCAACAGATAAAATTATACAAGATTTAAATTTTTTTGCATATGATTAAAAATCTTTCCAGGTACTTCATAAAAATGTTTTCTAATTGCATTAAAACTAGGACAGTTCAATAAAATATGTTTAATTGAAAGGCCTCTTGCGGAACATGCAATAAGTTGGGTTTTCGCATGGCTCAATCTTCTATGACTTATACATCTGGTAAACACCACTTCTCCAGATAGGGTTATTATAGAATATGTTTTATTCACGGATTCAGGCTCTAACATTGCTAGGTCAAAATATTTGTCTCTTGAAATAGTACCTTTAAAAAAACGCTGTCTGCTTTTGTGGTTTCTTAGAATTTATAACAGTGTAACGAAGAGGCAGATATTGCATTTATACAAAAGTTTCATAAACCAGAACGTAATATTAAGTAACTCACTTTTATTATCATTATTATTTATTATTTATTATTATTACCAATTACTTTAATTATGTTTTTCTCCACCAACAAAGTGACAGAACAGTCTCAGCAGCACACAATACTGTTCTTTAGTGCCTGAATAAACTGTCAGTTTTGAACAAATCAGTTGAACTAATGATTCCAGTGACTCACAAAGAAACTGTCTGTGATCGCAATTGAGTCTGAGTAGGTACTATATTTGATGAAGAACTTACTTCACAACTGTTAAAAAGAATTCAGAATTTTGTTTTAGAGAAGCAAACATATTGAGACACTGAGTCTATTTTTTCTCCTGAATAAATCCAAGCAAACTGGTTGAATTAATGAGTCATTGACACACTAACTGGTTAAACAATGTAACCTGCAGAAGTCGTCGCTGAAAAATCACAACCAGTAGTAGAAAGGTTTGAGGTGGGGGTTGACTGAAAATGTAAACTAAATGCGGGTAAAATGGATTTCAGCACTTCATATGTTCTCTTCTACAAAAATGTGCTATTTGTTCACAATGGAGGTTGTTGTGATCCATCTGTGATGTTTGGCCTTGCAGGACAGTTTGTTTGTAACCAACAATTTTGTTGACAATGGGCTAAGGCAATTGACAACTACTTGGTAAGACAGAGTCTGTTACTGCCTAATGCAGACATGACTTTCTCAACCTTGTGTTCACTTTCCAGCTGATTTTCCTAAAAAGTCATCAGGCTTATGATCAGCTTAAAAAACATGATAGTAAAAACAAACAATACACACAAGGAAATTCAGTAATCTTGTCATCTTAAATACATCTTTGTGAATATTAATAAGCAAAAGCAGCAGACATTTACACCCAAGAAAGAAGTGTAATTTCAATGTAACAGTCTAACAATATATGTTAGCACTTGCTAAGATATTTACCGGGAGCAATGAAACCCAGCCACTGTGCATTTCTTCAAGAACAGCGTGAGGCCTGAGGGATGTTATGGCCCTTTGTTGGGAGTTAGGCAGACTGCTGTGTGTAAGCTTGTGGCTTGTTAATGAGTCCAGTTGTGAAACAGCAAAACTGATTTTTTTGATTAGTAAAATCATGAAATATTATTACATATTAAAAGAACAGTTTTCTATTTTAATATATAAAATAAAATTAAATTAATCTATTCTAAAGCTAAATTTAAAACTAAAATAAAAACAAAATAAATAATTATTACATTAATATAAAATTTATTTAAATATATTCTAACAGTCGGAGCCAATACCCTTGTATAGGCAGAGTTTGGAGATGCAGTGCAGTTGTGCTTCGGGGAACGCGAGGTTGAGTCCCAGCTTAGGGACCTTTCGTGATCCAATTAATAAATATTTAATATCTTCTAATTAAAACAGTAAGGGTTCCTACGCAGTTTAGAAATATGGAAATTGATTTAAAGGGGTCATATGATGCTACTAAAAAGAACATTATTTTGTGTATTTGGTGTAATGCAATGTGTTTATGCAGTTTAAGGTTAAAAAAACACATTATTTTCCATATAATATACATTATTGTTTATCCTCTATACCCCGCCTTTCTTAAACTCGTCGATTTTTACAAAGCTCATCGTTCTGAAAAAGATAGGTGTGCTCTGATTGGCCAGCTATCCAGTGCGTTGTGATTGGCCGAATGCCTCAAGCATGTGAAGGAAATGTTACGCCCCTTAACATACAATGCCATCTCCCAGGCCAGCAGCTGGAGACTCAGTTCAGCTGCTTTGCTCGTGCACATCCCATCATCGGTTCTCTTTTAGCAGTTCAGTCAATGTACTGTTGGGAGTAACTGAGTAACTCAGGATATTGTTTTATTTCACATCAGAGGGAGTGTAAGACATGTTTATGAACCATATCGCGCTGCGTAAACAAAACCATGTCTGCATTTGTGATCTGAGAAATGACAAACAGCAAGCCTACTCTGCTCAAAACTTGCGTTTGAATCATCATTGACAAATTATTTAAATATAAAAAACGTACTTACAGGCTGTGAGTCAGAATCGCCAAACTGTCCTTGCAAAGTTTGAACTGCCCAACTTTATAGAAACAGCCTTTGTGCCACAGACGCATTGCAGGCTACTGGTTCAGGGAACAGTCCTCATCCTCCATAAAGTGTGCAGCACACATCTGAATATTTGGGTTGGACTGTTCTGGAACAGTGTTGAAATACAACTTAACCACTGATTTCTAGTTGTGTCCTCTTTTGGAAGGCCAAACAAAGTAATTTCACTTTCACAACGAAACACACAGTGACTCCACGACAAGGCATCGGCGGCAACAGAGAGAATAAAAGTTACGCCTTCTTTCTTTGCGTGAACATTTGGGCGGCATTATGCAAATCTTCCCACATAGTGGCGTAGAGATATGGGGGCTTTTTACAATTATCAATTTTAGGGGGGTGTGGTTGACTCTTAACTTTTATAAAGACTATCTCTTTGGATTTGAGACTTTAGTCTTTGCAACTTTACAGATCTTCTTTATGCACCAAGAGCGTTTAACACTCGAAAGAGAAAGGAAAAATTGAAATCGGATCATATGACCCCTTTAAGTAATTTCCAGGAAATGCATGGATAAGGCAACTGCAACACTGCTATTTTATGTGCGCTTATTTCATTCATAGAGTTTACACTCATATACTTCACATACTTACTGCATTGTAATTTTAGAAGTTTACTGTATGATAAACAACATGCTTTCCTTTGGCTTATAATTTTCAGATCTGGAAAAGTATGGAAAAAACTATTTGCCCTATTCAGTGTTCTAAGATATAAAATTAATAATTTCTAAAAAAAAATACATTTATCATACAATCAGAGAGATTTTATGACAAACATTTAGTGATCATTTGAATAAGACTGAATTAATTCAAGGCACACATTTTCATTACGCAGAATTCTTTAAGCCAGTCTCTTTTTTTTTTACTTCACTAAACAAACCAGCAAAAGATAAAGAAGCAAACATGTAGGCCTAGTAGAAAATGTATCTGTTTTTAAATTTATTATTAGACAATACACTACACAAAACCTGATTTCTTATGAGAGACAGAGATGCGCAGAAACGGGAACGCAGCTGTTTGATTGGTGATCGGTGTGCTTATTCCATTCATTCGTGTATCATATAGTAGACTATAAGGTTTAAATCATTGCCTTTTAAATATACACCAATAGTAGAACTATCATTTTAGTTGATATTACACTTGCCAAGCTCTGATTTCTGATACATGTAGAGGCAACAGCAATGCTGTGTTTGATATGCAATCTTTTCAATCATAAATTATACATTCATAGGTATTTGAATAAGGTATTTGGCTTTGGCACACCCCTAATTCCTCCAGTCTTCAGTATCACATGATCCTTCAGAAAACATTTTAATTTGCTGATTTGGTGCTCAATTTGGTACTCAATTATTAATAATCATATTTTTCTTATCCGTGTTGCTTAATAGTTTTTGCGGAAATCACAATGCATTTTTTAGGATCCTTTGATGAATAGAAATTTCAGAAGAAAAGCATTTATTTAAAATAGAAATATCTTGTAAAATTAGAAATGCCTTTACTGTCACGTTTGATCAATTTAATACAACCTTGAATAAAAGAATTAATTTTATCTTTTATTAATTAATCTTTTTTTTTTTTTTTTTTGGATGATAGTTATAACATTCTCCACAAAAAAAAAAATAAACAAAAAAAAAACAATGTTTCAACATTGATAATAATAATAATAAATGTTTCTTCACCAAATCAGCATATTAGAATGATTTCTGAAGGATCATGTGACACTGAAGACTGGAGTAATGATGCTGAAAATACAGCTTTGCATCACAGGAATAAATTACATTTTAAAATATATTTAAATAGAAAACAGTGATTTTAAATTGTAATAATATATCACAATATTAGTGTTTTCACAAAATATTACATCAAAGTATTAAACAATCATCCTTAAACAATAAAACTTTTATTACAAAACATTTTAAAAAAAAAAAAGTAAAATAAAAAAATAAGCAAAATTTAACATTGATCAGTGATTCAGAAAATCAATAACTGAATATATTATTAACTCATTTTAACTGCTTCCAAAACAGCCTAGAAGAGGAACCCATGGCAACAGAATAATGATAATGAGGCTTGTCTCTTCATTGAAGCATTGCGTTAAATGACTAGATGAAATAAGACACATAACTGCTCATGAATTATTCTTATGTTCAGCTATGCTGAAGAACACATGATGTCTTATCTTGAATGAATATGAAATTAGAAACAAAAATTTACAAGTGAAATGTGCCATGGCAAAAGGAAGTCTAAATATTGACAGTGTCACCTTAAGAACTGATGCATTTGGGGCACTGTTGTTCTTTAATGCATGAATATTCATAGCATGAATATTCAAAGCAATGCTGTAACTGTGTCCACATTAAGCATTTACTATGCTCCAGTTTGCATAGTGACAGAATGGAGCCTCTTAAATTTCTCACTACCCACAATCAACAACAAAACAGAGCTTCAGAGTTTCACCCAAAAATGAAAATTCGTTCATCATTTACTAAGCTAATGTCATTTCAAACCTTAATGACTTTCTTTTATTCTGTGGCACACAAAAGAAGATTAAAAGTCTTTTTTTTGTCCATAAATTAAAGTCAATGGTGTCTAATGTTCTTCATAAACTCTTCTCTTGTTGTTATGCATCAGTGGTTGAGTAGTACCGTTAATACTGGCAGTGCTCTGTGTACTCAGTTCAGTATGTGGTCCGCAGTTTTGACTGTAAGCAGAAACCTGAGTGCATCTTTCATGCACTGCAATTACTAAAACATCAGTATTGAGAATTTTTTTTTTAGCCTGATTTAAATGTAATAATAGTTGCGGTGTCAATATTTGATTCTGAGAAATAGCAGTCTATTAAATTGAAAATTGCTGCTAGCGTAAAACCAAGAAAGAATAACTTGTGTTTCCTTTAAAAAGCACTAATTATGTGAGCCGTGAATAGTGTGACAGTGTGTCTTGTTAGCAAATTGCCTCATCATGCAAGTCCTAAAGCTGTGATCCAAATGTACAGATATTCAGTTGCCTAAATGGATTTAAGTGTTTAATTATTTGAGTAAGAGTGGAAACAAGCGGAAAATCCTGACAGATTTAAGTTAAATGTTTGAATTTAATGTATTTGTTTAATTCTTTAACTCTGTGTTCCATTTTATGGGCGATGTTTAAAGGAAAAATTGAAAATGTTACTGATCCTCAGGCCATCCAAGATGTAGATGAGTTTGTTTCTTCATTGGAAAAATTTTGGAGAAATTTAGCATACATGCAATATGACCAAAATCTTTTATCACGGTATGAGTAATTTTATTTCATGATAACGATACATATTACAATATAGTTATTTTTGCTTAAATAAGGTCTTTATGATATCTACATTTTTGATAACAGAGAAATTTCATAATTCTTGTCACCACTGTCAATACCACAAAAAACTAATACTAACTTATAAAAACACTCAAGCTCACAGAAGAGAAGTAAACAGTCAATGATTAAATAAGAATAAGAAACTAATTACATGCAATGGGACAAAAACAAAAACCAAAAAAAAAAATACAGTAGAACAAATAAATAAGCAACGGTACATACATTGTAAAGAAATCAAATGTATAAAACACTGCATACTCTTCACTGCGTAAATTAAATCTATATTTCTTCTTATTAAAGTTACAAAAGTGATTTAGTCAAGAGCAGTGAGAGATTTTTGTTGTTTGATTAACATGAATGACAAACAGCAGGAATATTAGACTGCTATGACTTTAAGAGCTGCCCAGATCCAATATACTATTACATGTGTTTTCTTTCCCAGCTGTTTGCTTTTACTTAAAACATGTATTACTGTGTTAATGAGGATACTTGCAAAGACGGGCATTTTGACATAAAAGTCACTAACATAAAAGACATAAAAGAAACTGTTCAAGGCTTATAAAGCAGCAAAAAATAACTCTATGAGTACAGTCTTTCAGACAGTTAGTGCACATAGCAAAATGAGTTCTCCTTATAGCTGATTGCATTTCAAAGGCTTAAAATCACTTGCTTTTAAACTACAAAAAAAAAAAAAATAATAATAATAATAAAAAATAAAAAAAACTGGATACATTGCAAATCGAGAAATGATTCTGCCTCGATTCTGAGATTTTGCGAATGCATCACGATTCTTTCTTGAATCGTTTCTAAACTTTTTAAAACAGATGGCACTGCATGCTTTAGAAACAGTTGTAATCTGCTTGCTTCCAATTTCTGTCACATGCACTACTTGAACCTAAAATAATCATTCGTAAAGTTCGAAAAGGTTGAAGCGAAAATCAAAAGAGTTCACACAGTGCTCTGTTTATATAAAAATCACACCACAAAAAAACAAAAAATAAGATGCAAAAAAAAATAAAAACCACCATCACTAATACACCAATTAGTCTCGCGTAGCCAGACCTTCAGACTGACGGCAGAAGGTCTGGGAACTTTGGTTGCTTTGAATGGCCAAGGCCCGCCCCAAGAGGCCATATGACTGACAGGTAAAGCAATCATGTTTTGTGCCGCGTCATGTTTAGGGGTGTGGAAATGTCGCCACAATAACAGACCGGTGTGTAAAACTCTGACATATTTTAAAGATTCTATGTCACAAATTAAACATTTTTCACATACTTTTGAAAATCCAGCATTTAATTGATCCTGATAAGCGCTCGTCGTCATAATTGTAAACACAACGGCTCTTCTTTCATGAGGGGGTTTGGTGCAACAGCATTTTTGTTTCCAGGCGGAATGTTAAAGAACATGACACACACATCTCCCGGAAATCCTGTGTAATCTAACTTGAGATGCACCGATCGATCGGTCAGGGATCGGAATCGGCCGATTTTCCTCATGATCGGCCTGGATCGGTGACCGGCCAATCAGTCTCACTACTTTCTGATTTCAAGCCGATCCGTTTTGTTACCAGCGGCACAGGCAATAACATCAGCCGCGCATTCTCGCTCTCTTCTCTCTAATGCCCCCTCTCATACACACGTCTAATTCACACCAGTTAAATAGTGCTTGTACTGTGCATTATTTGAGTAATTCCCGCAGGTTTCACGTTTACACCAAAAGCGCGCACACCACCACTGATCTATAGGCTATGAGTGTAGCGCACAAGCCGCACTCAGTCTCAAACAGCTTGTGAGCCACAAATACCAAAATGAGTGGCTAACTGCGCTAAAACGTTCAAATGCATACAAAATTATGTCAAAATGCATGTCTTGGCGAGTATGCAGTTAAACAAAGTCAGTTTTGGAACAATAAATAGTTGAAAAAGACAACGCATGTTGTGTAATATTGAGTCCGTGGATAAACTCTTAAAAGGACCGCTGTCCAATATTCGTGCTGCTGTCTGTCATGTTAATCAAAGAAAAAAAGACAAAGAAAATCACTTTCTGCTCTTGACTGAATAACTGAATACGTTTTATAAGCATTAATTTGTATTTATTTTTTTACAATGAAGACTACAGAAATTTAATTTGAGAAAAAATTAAATTTAATTACTTTAATTTCTGTAATATTTCTTACCTGAATAAAAACTTACTTATCCTGAAAAACTTAGTTTCATCGCTCTCTTTATTCTATTGCAATTATTTGTGCTGTTGTTTGCAATTTTTTTTTTATTTGTTCTTATTTTATTACTGACCTTTTTACTTGTGTTTTTTTTATGAAAATAAAACCTTGTGTTGAAGTAGATTTTTTTTTTTGTATATGCTGTCAGTTATAGTTTTTAGAAAAAAAAAAACGGAATCGGCAAAAATCGGTATTGGCAGATCACACAAACAAAAACTCGAAAATCAGAATCAGCAAAGAAAATTGCAATCAGTGAATTTCTAAACCTAACCGATCCGATGACGACTTTGAAACTCCAAGTATTTCCAGCTAAGTGTGCCATATGCATCAGCTGTTTAGCCAGGGGTTCGTGGTCGATGACGCAACCAAATGCACTCTTCTTCATGAGTGTGTGATTAAAAACTAGCCTAGAACACCATCTGATGTTAAAAACTAAGCTCAGAATCGATTCAAGAGAGAATTGCGATGCATTCACAAGATCTCTGAATCAATCCACGAATCAAGATGCAGAAATTTATAATTCTAGACCTATTAAAATGTGTCCAAACTATACGATTTTGTGACCACGTAGCACAGCAACATCTCATGAGCGTGTCACCACAACAGAGACAATTGTCCAAAATCTTTAATGGTTGACACATTTATACCGGTTAATTGTGGCTACCAGTATATCACCCACCAATAATATCAATTGCTCACAAATGGATCCTCTTGCAGTGAATGGGTGCCATCAAAATGAAAGTCCAAACAATTGATAAAAACATCACAATAATCCACAAGTAATCCACACCACTACAGTCCATCAATTAACATCTTGTGAAGTGAAATGCTGTGTGTTTTTACATTGATTAATAGTCCTAAAACGAAATCTGTGGCAATACTATAGCTAACTGTATGAGGTCACTGTTATGGGCCAAAGAGACCAAATGAGATCATGGATCATAACCTGCCATTTCAAATTCCCAACATACAGCTGATTGTTCACAAATTGGCCTACAGGAATAAAAAGCTGCAGCACTAGCAATGCTAATCACACCATTCCGTATTTCAGCATCAGCTGCAACCAACCATACAGCACATCTTGCAAATCAGCACAATAAATAAAGTCATAATCCAATTTAGCTGCATTCTAACTTGTCTGCACTCGCCTGAGCTCACATAATTATAGTGATTTTCAATAGGCACAAATGTTGAGCACATCAGGCTAGTCCCTCAATTATATTAGCATTCATCCCAAAATATTGTTGAAGCTAGTGGTGGCATTGTGAATTTTCAGTCTACTTTTTATGCTTGTGATTCGCTTGAGCGTCATCTACTCCTCTTGTCACTCACTGTCAAAATCTGGCCATTTATATTTATATCATCAGCATATGTTAGCATAGCACTTGTGACTGAGCCACCATTCTGACAAGGATACAAGAAGATTGTCACCAAAGATTAAAATTTTTCTGCAGCTATAGGTTTCATAAGCTATATGGAACAAGAAATTGCAAAGCTTGTTAGCCGTCTCAAGGCTTAATATATTGTCAATAATGTTGAGGAACGAGCAAGAATTGTTGTATACTCACTTACCCGCTACAAGCTCTGCTGAATAGTTTCAGCTGTTCATTATTCAAACAGCTCTGAGGATGAAGCAAAATATATTTCCCATGTTCGGGTGCAGTATGCTTTAATGAGTTTCCTTAACCAATTCAATAATTCATCTCACCACCAATGCCAACAGCCGCATAAAGTTGTAGACAGCGTGAGCCTGAATCTGCTGCTCCCATTTAATAAGTTCCATAAAGGAAAAAAACAGCTTGAATCAAATCCATCCCATGAGATTCCTAACTTATTAAAACACATTACTTCCAACAATCCCATTCTCCCCGAACTAAATCAGTGAAGAACTTGGACAGTGGGATGTTTTGCTATTTCCATTAGAAAAAACAAACTAAACTAAGACTCTTTATTTCACTCCCTACGGAGCTGGTTATAATTGTGTTGGTTTGCTTGGACTCTGTTTGATCTGCCGTTCTTTAATGCCGGATGCCACAAAATGCTCACAAGACACTCTGTCAGAGTTGATTATGGTAGAAAAAGGTGTTAATAAGAAAGAGACTTCTCCCCCTCAGGATTTTTGATTCACGATACGAGCGGAATTTATAAATGTCAGCATGCTTTCAAGGATGACGTCAAAAAATTATTACTCATTATGCTCTTTGAATATGGCAAGGATTTTCAAACCTATACTGTTAAGTTTAAAGCTATAATTATGCTCTTATTTAGCATACAGACACTACCCAAAGTGCTCTTGTGACTTTTGAGTGACTCACATTGAAACTGCATACAAAAGGTCTGTTAGAATCATCCAGACGTGTGAATAGAAAGAAAAGTGCGCAAAAAAAAAAAAATCCAAAATAGCATTCGTGACAGGTGAACGTTGTCATCCCTGCTATTTTTCTGTGAACTGATTACTTTTGTGTTCTGAAACACTGCTTTAATTAGACACCGCATTATAAAGTTCGTACTCTTAAAGGATGCGTGTGTCATTTGTATGTCATACTGTAGATCACTCTGACCGTGTGGGCTGCTAGTTTCCATTATTAAATCGGACTTAATGACTAAATGATGAATAGGAAGGTCTCACTCAACATCCTGCAGGGATCCAAATGGCACGTTAAGGTGCCAGTTAAAGGGAACTCTCAAAACAAGAGATAATGGATTGGTCGACATCCAACAAACACTAACATTTAGCTGCAGAAATGTGTGCTTAATTAGTCTGGATGCTGATTAGAGACAAACGCACAGCGTGTGGGAGAATAATTGAAATAAAAAGCCTTGTCACAAAGCTAGCGTAAAGTCACAGCCAAAACGTGGTCACTCCATGGGGTCTGAATTTGCCAAGCCCACGCAATAATTGCCGACAGACCACCAGTTCTGGAGAGAATAGTGTTGCAAGTTAAAAAGCTCCAATGTATCTCTGTATAAACATGAGCTACAGAAGTGAGCTGATGAAATAGCCACTCATATATTCTCTATTTATCAGACTAAAAATCATTCTCACACCCACAGCGTGATGAGTCATATATTTAGTTTGCTCTAACAGTGACTTTCCAACAAGCGCTAATGGCTACCATGCAAACACTTTTGAATCTCCCCACGGACCGTGGAAAGAATTAGCCCTACTTTTCTCCTGTAACATGCAGATTAATCCTGAGCCCTTGACCTTCTTAATGAAAAACCGCCATAGAGACTTGAGGGTTAGTGCCTATCGCCAGATATTTTTTACTTTTCTTGATAGACAAGCCCATTCAGCCAGGGAACTTCAAAATGCTTCAGCGTCATTTTTTTCTGAACACAAAAGACTAAAAACCAATCTACTCTTTTAATCAACACGTCTGTAAAGCACAAAGCCACAAAAGGCAAAGACGACTGTGTCACATATTAGAGAATCTCACATTTGTGTGAAATAGCTCTTTTTGTCTGCACAATCGACAGACAGTAAGTCTTATATAAAGGAAGATTATCCAAATCGCCGAAGTACACTTGTTCTGTCGCACAGACTGACAAACCGCCTTTACTTATGTTTCTGAATGTGTCATCGGTAGGTTTTTTTAACGATTTCTCCAATTGTCTGAACAGGTCGGAGCTTAAAATTAAATGGGTTGTGATTGCACCGCAAAAAAAGATCAATCAGTACATGTCAGTACAGATCAATCAGAGCAAAAATGTTTCAAGCGGGTCGCTGGCAATCTAAACGTAAGAATGCTGGAGACAATTTCTGAGGAAATCTTGTGAAGCATTATTCTAAAGATAATTACAAAAGTGAATGCGTCGCATTGAGTTCCTGGATTAATTGTGCATAATTGTGTGTTGTGGTCATGCTACCTTTGCCAGTTTATTTGTTGATGTATTTTTTATTTTTTTAAGTAGAGCACTAAAAAAAAAAAACACAGTAGCAAAAGAAACTTTTTTTATGTGAATCCCTCCATATATTTGATCAGAGTTAGTGCAGCAGGGTTCTTAAATTAAGATAATAAAACATATTAAGTACAGGAACACAGGGAAAACCAAGAAACAATACAGAGAACACAGAAACATCCATGTATCAACTTCCCAGGCTGGACAAGGAATAAATGAAACATTATGTATCTGAAATCACATACTTCCCTACTACAGTAGGCAGAAAACAGCATGTACACCAAGTAAAAATCCTTGGGTAACATACTATTTCCAGTGAGATTCTGGAGTGTACATCTGATGGGCATTTTACTATCCCATGAGGCCACGTGAGAAGTTGTGAATGACAGTGAAGTGACACAACTGATGCTGGTAGTTCATGATGAATTTGGTACGTCCAGATTACATTCATACTATATAGAACATACTTTTTAATGGTTTAACCAGTTTTCTCCTACAATTTTAATTAACGGATGCTAACATTGTCTTTTATGATTTGCAACACAAACACCTCTGCTAAAATCTCACAATAAGTAGGCTAGTCTGGGGTTTCATGACCCTTTAATTACTGACCCTCAAGACGTTCGTTCATTTTAGGAACACAAATTAAGATATTTTTGATGAAGTCCAAGAGCCTTCTGACCATCCATAGACAGCAAGGGTACTATCATGGTCATTGCGCAGAAAGGTAGTAATGACATTTTTAAAATAGTCCATGCGACAGCAGCAGTGGCTCAACTGTAATGTTATGAAGCTACTAGAATACTTTTTATGCACAAAGAAAACAAAAATAGCTATAAATCTAATATTTCCTTTAAAAGAACTTGCCTGAAAATTCTGATGGGGAACATGTTTAAATGAGGATGGCATGTTACTGTAATTCTAATACAGACCTGGTTCCATCATCTGTGCAACACAATTGACCACAAAGTTATTTTGCCTTATTTCTGTTTTGAGGACACCCATTTACACTATTTTGCCTCTGGCCAAGTTCATACACTGAAACTGGGATTTTCCTTCATCTGATAATAAGGGAAACACAGGTGTTTAAAAAATGCAACAGTAAGTTATTAGGTACAATTTTTTAGAGCTGCCTGAGGATTTGAAAGAGGCAGGCCCGATATTCATGCTAAAGGCAACAGTAAGTTATTAGGTACAAGTTAGCTCTGGGAAGATGATGTACAGTACAATGCCTTACATTCATGGCAGAAAATGTGACCATACGACAATGTGGCAATAAATACATTCATTATATGCACTTCAGGCATTTAGTCTCTTATGGGCTTGACTTTAACTCTCTATTTCAAAAGCATGTAAGCCCACAGTATACTACATTGTAATATTGCATATTGTGCGTATGTGTTAACACTGCTGAGCCGTATAGTCCAAAAACTGTATTGTTAACTATGTTCATTATTTCTACATTTGCTTATTATTCTGTTGCATGCTGCTCTGTGTTATAGCTTAACATCATCAGAACTATTTTGCAGGAAACTAGCAGTGTTGGACATTACAAACAAAGCAGAAACCTAATTTACAAAAACAGAACTGATAACCGTATCCTGCTGCTGTTTGGTGAAGGCCTAGAATGACTTCACAACCTGTTGTGCTGTCTGTCCACTGAGCTTAGTGTTACCCTGTCTTAGGACTCGATAAGAACCAAATGT
Organism: Cyprinus carpio; assembly: GCF_018340385.1. Classification (NCBI taxonomy): domain Eukaryota; kingdom Metazoa; phylum Chordata; class Actinopteri; order Cypriniformes; family Cyprinidae; genus Cyprinus; species Cyprinus carpio. The sequence continues at coordinate 9,146,560 of NC_056606.1, read as the reverse complement.
TAGAAAACCATAGGGGGTACACTTCTTTTCATCTGTGCTGATAATATGCTTCTTTTAAACTAAAAATATACTTTCTGTCTACTTTTTAATGTACTTAGAGATATAATTAACAAATTTATACATAAAGGGAGGTGTCACACCTCATGGACCTGTTTTGTTGTATTTTCTTTCTCCATGTGTCCCTGCTCTTCTCCCACCTTTGTCTGAACTCTCTGTCTGCCCTGAAATGTCTGCCCATCCCGAACTGTCTGTATATCCTGAAACGACAACAGAGGTCATTCCCCTGTCACTGGCGCTCACCGTCCCTGAACCCTCTACCTGTCTGGATTTCCTACACACTCTCACTCTCCTGTCATCCCAGTTTCTTCAGCTCCACCACCTCTGCTTCCTGGCAGCCCCTCTGCTCACCATCTGTGTGGTGGGATGGCTGCGGGTCTGCCAGTCTCCATCAGGGTCATGCCTTGAGGATCCCTTGTCTACGCCTCCAGCCTCCGAGTCCTGGACTCCGCCTCTGCCCTTCGACCCATCGGCTCCACCATGGCTACTAGCTCCCTCCTCTCCACTGTGGCCCGTCAGTCCACCAACTCCGCTGGGCTCCCTTGTCCCTCTGGCTCTGCCTTGGTCTGTCGTCGACCATCTGCCACCTCGGAACTCCACTCCTCAGGCTACACCTCGTCCCCCGTCCCTCTGGCTCTGTCAGGCTCCTCCTTCCCTTCAGCTCCACCTTGGTCCTCTGTCGCGCCGGCTCTACCGCGGCCTTCTGGATCTCCGCCTCTGCTCCGCCTTGGCCCTCCTGATCCTCCCTGTCACCCTGGCTCATTTGCTCTCCATTGCCGCCTCGGCTTCCACCAACTGCTCTGCCACCATCGGTTGGACGCCTAGAGCCATCAGCCCTTCCTCCACCATGGCTCCTCCCTCCGTCGGCTCCACTGTGAGTTGCCATCATGGCTGTGATCTGGGTTCTGCTTGGCTCCTCCAGCTCCCTCCTGTCTTCTCCCTGGCTCCTCCCTCCATCTGGTCCGCCCTGGCCCCTCCTTTCTTCTCACTGGATCCTCCCTCCATCATCACCACCCTCGACTCTGTTGGTCACCCTCCTCCCAGTCATCCGGCCACCTCCTGAACCTCCTACTGCCTGCCTTCCTGCTGGCCCTTTGCCATCCAGTCACCATTCCACATCCACTCCTTTTTCCTCCTCCTAAAGGCTGATTTATACTTCTGCATCAGACCTATGCCGTAGCCTTTATGCCGTAGGCTATGCATCAGTTTTCATTTATAATTCTGCATCATTGTCTGCGTCGACGTGCAGTACACATGCAGACCATTAGTCCGCAGTACCACGGCAAAAGCCGAAGAAGAAGCGGCTTGTCGGAGAAGCAGCCATGACGGCAGCAAATAAATATCAAACCATTAAAATCATTATTTAAAACTACAAAAAGGAGACAACAACGAAACAGGAGAATATAGCATTCTTTCAATCTCCACAAGACTTGTCCCACGGCAGATCAACATTGTTTTTTCGTGGACAACTAGAGATGCTATGTAGTATATAATTTAAATAATTGATATTTATAATGTAAATTATAAGACACTTGTTCTTTGCTTTGTTTTATTTTAAATAAGAAGGTGTAACATAGGGCTGTGCGATATGGGGAAAATATCTAATTGCAATTTTTTTTTGACAGATATTGCGATTGCGATTTGATTTGCGATTTTAAAATTGCAAAGTCAAGCTTCAGCTCAATATTGTCAATAATGTGCAGCACAGTATGAGTATCATTACCCTGCTGAAATAAAAGCATAAATTCTTACAGTTTCCGTTAAACCATTACAAAATTCCTTTTTTTGATTTTTGCATTATTCCAGTAGGAATTACTCTTGTTCTATTGGTTGCCATCTGCCATATTACATCCCACCAATAGAATCCATCAAATAGACACCATTATAGTTTACATTAAAACCAATAAAATTCCCATTATAACCCTGAAATCCATTCAATCCATTCAGTTTTGGGAGGAGTTTTATATATATATATATATATATGAATATTTTAAGAACAAGTGGAAAATGTGCTGAATGTTTCATTTCATCCAAGTTAGCAAATTAGCAAGCAGTTAGACTGAATTTACATTCGTTTTTAAGTCGACGCGGGTTGCGCGCGTGCTTCAAGCTTCATCCATACTGCCAGATGCGCTCGTGGAGATTTGCAGTGCAGGTCCGCGCGACAATATAACCGAGCGTTACGAAACAGGCTGCGTGAGTGCGGCAAGTGTGAACGGCTCGTCCGTGATGCAGGATTCGCACCGCGTGGGGAAGAGAGGAGCGAGTATGAGAAGCATTCAGAGACATAGGCTGTGTGTGCGGTCTTCTGAAATGGGAATAGCGAACATGCAATAAGGGATGCTCTTGATATGCATTGTGATGCAGCTCTTGCAAATTACCTTTTTTGTTTGTTGTCTGTCATTTCGAAGCGTAAGTTACATAACGTTTTTCTTTAGGTTTCATTTGCCTAACTATTGATCTGACCCTGTAAACGCCATAATCCCACTCTGTCTCTCTCCGGCTCTGTTTGTTTTTTTTTGTTGTTTTTTTTTTTTAATGGTGGGCGTTTACGCAGTTGGCTAGAGCAGAGCTGATTGGAGAGAACGGAGGTGCGCTCACTCTATTGGTTAGTAAGGCTGCCACTCAAGGCTGGCAGTCATGCATATGTTCTGGAACAGAGTAATATCGCGTCCACATCGCAGGCTTTTGCAATTAGCAAATCGCAACGTCTCAAATCGCGATTTCGATTCGATTTCGATTAATCGCACAGCCCTAGTGTGACATTAAAATATATTAAAGTGCACATATTAAAGTGCACATAAACACACAAAACTCAAGTACATACTAAGGGAAGGGTTCTAGAAGACCAATCACAGCGCTTGCGGTCCGCGTAGAACTGACGCGCTGTTAGATTTTTGGAGAGGTGCATGTCAGGCTATGCTATACTACACATAGGCTTCGGCGTAACTACAGCATAGGTTCGACGCAAAAGTATAAACTGGGCTTAAGTCCCTCTCCGTCCCTCCCTTTATCTCTGTGGCGCGAGGTTGCACCTTTGGGGAGGGAGGCTAACTGTCACACCTCATGGACATGTTTTCTACCCCAATGTGCTCTGTTTGATCTACTTTCTGTCTCCATTTGATTATGGCATTTGGATCAGTTGTGTCTGGTAAATATCCTCATTTGCTCCACTATATTATTTGAGTTCTGTTCTCTGTTTGTCATCCGGTCTACTCTGTCCCTATGAGTGCTCCTGCCTGTTCTGTCCTGGATTTACCCGTGTGTGGATTTCTTAAAGACTTTTTGGATTAATCTTTATCTCCGTGCATTTATCTCACCATAGCTTAGACAGCAGGGTAGGAGATTTGGCTCAAAACCATTTTTATGCTGGTTAAAATTCATTTCATATCCCAAAAGTATTCAGTATTAAGTGGTATAAATGTATTTATAACTATTCTATTCTATTCTATTCTATTCTATTCTATTCTATTCTATTCTATTCTATAAGCTATGTGTACTGTGCTAGACTAACTGAGACTTGTCAACAGCAATTGTATATTGTTGCTCTCTTGTTTGTAAGTCGCTTTGGATAAAAGTGTCTACTAAATGATTAAATGTATGTATTTGTCTGTGGAAGCCATAGGACCATAAACTGTTTGTATATTCCTTGGTCCAAGGGCTACGATATATTGCCCTACCTGCCTGTCAACATATGTATTTGCATACCTCTGTGAAACCTGTTCAACTACAGTAGAGCTACAATAAATAAAAAGAAAAGAAAATTGCAAACTGCGAGCTACTATCGGTGATTTGTTCATTCTCTTTAACTTTTATTTAATTGACAAAAGTACAAAGAGAAGATTTCCAAAGTTTTCACTGACCAATGTAAATGTATTTTGTACACACTACAAAAAAGTTGGGACGGGGCATTTTTAACACTGTTACATCAACGGTCCTTTTAATTACAGTATTTCATTGTTTAGGAATTGAGGATACTAATTGTTAAAGATCTGCAAGCTAAATTTTTGTCCAGTCTTGCTTGATACAAGACTTCAGAAGCTCAGCAGTCTGTGATTGTTGTTGTCTGATTCTCCTTATGATGAGCCATAAATTTTCAATAGGAAACAGATCTGCGGGCCAGTTTAGTGCATTTACTCAGTCTACAAAACCATGCTGTTGTAGCACATGCAGAATGAGACTAGAAATTGTCTTGACATAATAACGTGGACCTCCCATGAAAGACATCTTGATGGCAGTATATATCTCTGTACAATCCCAGTATATGCCTCCATGTCATTGGTACATTCGCGCACATGCCAGTCACCCATGCTGTTTGCTCTGCTGCACCCCCATACCATCACAGACGTTTGCTTTTGCTTCTGTCGCTACTGAAAGTCTGGATGGTCCCTTTGGTCTTAGGGACTGAGAACTCGAAATTCATTTTTCCCAGTTGAAATGTGGACTCACCGGAGTACAGCACATGTTTTCTTACACAGTCTTTTTGACTATTTAAGATGAGCTCTGGCCCGGAGAACTTGGCAGCATCGCTGCATTGAATTTATGTATAGCTTTCTCCTAGAGTAACAGATATTCAAGTTGATTTCTTGATGCAGCAACAGACTGTGGTAAATGACAGTGGTTTTCTGAAGTACTTCTGAGCCCATGTGGCTATATTTAACACCGCAGCATGACGGTTTCTTATGCAATGCCATCTGAGGGCTCAAAGGTCAAGCATATTCAACTGAGGTTTCCTGCCTTGTCCTACATGTACTGTGATTTCTCTGGATTCCCTGAATCTTTTCACAATATTATGTACGATACTTGGTGAAAGACCTAAATTCTTTGCAATTTTGCATTGCTAAATGTGATTTTTGATTTGCTTGACACTTCTCTCGTGAAATTTGCCACAAAGTGATGAGCCATGATCCAGCTTTGCTTGCAAAGACTGAGATGCTCCTTTTATACCCAAACATGATACCTTTACATACTGTATTACAAATTCATCTGCTTACTGTGAACTGTTTCAAAATAGCTTAACGTGGATATTCTATAACCTTTTCACTTTTATTTTGCCTCTGTCCCAACTTTTTTGGAATGTGTTGCAGCCATCAAAAACAAAATTTGTTCATATTTACAAAATGCATTTACATTGGTCAATGAAAATTTTGGAAATCTTTTCTTTGTACTTCTGTCAATTAAATAAAAAGTGAATTAACAAATCAAAGATTCTTGATTTTATTGCATTTTACAAAATGCCCCAACTTCTCTGGAATTGAGGTTGTACTAGAACAGTGATTTTAGTATACTTACTTGGAAAATATACTTTATCTTTAAGCTTGCTTTATAAAATTAACTTGAAGTAAACATTTGTGTAAGGGTATATATATATATATATATATATATATATATATATATATATATATATATATATATATATATATATCAGCTTTAAGATAACAAAAATTGTCCATTACCAAGTAGAAAACAGCCTAAATGAACACTGTACATGTAACACTATTATTTTGGGATTCTTTAGCTAACATATTTTATTTATTTACTTAGAATGTGACATGCTTTCTCTATTTTAAGATTCAAGTTAAGTTATTTGAGCCTTTTACTGATTCTTTATTCTTTAAAAGGTTAAAGGCCACCATAAAATTAATAAAGAAGTCACCATAATGTTTTTCCAACTATTTCATTCTTTTCATTTCAAAAAATCATGTTTCATTTAGTATGTTACTTGCTGTTTCTGTGTAATTGTTTGTGAAATTTACAAAGTAAATCCAAATTTCTTTCAGTGTAACTGTGCATGCACTGAGATTCTTGCTAGTCTTTTTATAAATCATTTTATAAAGAAGACTGTGTCAGATCTAAAGATTATCAACAAAAATTTAATTTCAACCTTCAAATGAGAAAACGGCAAAAAAAAAAAAAATAGAATAAAAATCTGTGCTCAAAGGCAAACAAGTGTTATCAACTTAATTCTGGAGTCAGTGGGAAGCTAATTGACCCCAACAAGAGGCACATTGAGTTGACTCATGTATTATTTGAGCCTGATGAAGCGCTTTATAGATAATCGCATTGAGGCTGTCTAATCTTAGCATGAATGAAAAATGACAATGAAAAAGAAACAACCGGGAAGGCCTGGACAATTTATCTGATGTCTCAATCTGCAAACCTGTTTTAACTAAGCATGTCTTGTTTAGTGTGATCTATGATCAGTTGTTCAATTATTTATAATGGAAGTAGTTTCTTAACAAATGCTTGCATCATCTCTGTGAGCCTTCTCGCAATAGATCACAGTATCACGGGGCAGAAAATGGCATATTTTTGAGTGTTAGCATATGTGAACTCACACAGTTTCTAAAGATATGTAGCCACACAAGCTGTTTAACCGAAAAAGGGGTTTTTCAAAACTGATCAAGGGAACTATGATTAATTAAATATTCCTTTCTTTGACCTTAAACTCACAATACAAATGAGTAGAAATATCTGTATGTTAGTTAAAGACTTTGTTCCTTTCATTACGCTCATTGTCACCTAGTTGGTCATTTTATTGATATTGGGTTGCTTGTCTGTGGGTAACAGGGTGAATTCAGTTGAATGAATCATTGTTTTTTCCATCTTCGTGCCTCTGTTTTTTGAAAAGTCTTTGTAACAATGTCACTTTGTGACTTTCACTACTAGATTAATACTGATGAAATATTGACAGCCCACATTCTAAGCATCTCTTAATAGCTCGACCTTGGTTTCTGATTTCATGTCTTTTGTAGATCTTGAAAAAGGTATTGTGAAAGGAGAGGATGGTGACTGAGAGGAGTGTTAAAAAAAGATTCTTTATTCTTTGACTGATTTAGCTGGGGTCAAGGTTTGGCTGGTTAGCATCAGCAGGCCCTATTTAAGCTTATTTAGGCTTAGTTCTGTTGAAGACTTTGAAAAAGTTAAACAAATTAGCTTTATGTCTAAGGAATTCAACTTTTTAATCAATCTACTATCAGATGGAAAATATTACATATATAAGAATGTTAATTAGATATGTGCAGTAGCCTATTTGAGTTACATACTACTGCACGACTTTTTGCAATAAATAATTTAGTAACAGTAAGTTGTCTTCTTGCATGAGACATTACACTTTTCGATTTAACACTTAAGCAATTAGTGTACTTTCAAACTCAGATCCTAATAAGAAATCCTGAACACAAAAAGTCTAATTTTTAAAGGATAGTTCACTCAAAAAGTAAAATTTACTCGACCTCATGTCCTTGTAAGCCTGTATGTCTTTTTTCTTCAGCAGAACACAAAAGGAGAGATTTTATTGATTTTCTAAATTGCTCTTTGAAATGTTAAAGCTCCAAAGTTTCAAAAAGCACCATTAAAGTATTACAAATATAGTTATGAATCATGAAATATATATTTGAATATATATTTCCGAAAAGCCATTTAACAGCATTGTGCGAAACGCTGACGTAAGTTTAACTTGGTTTTCATCATAACTTAAAATTCAGTTTGACAGCAGTAGTCACCATTCATTGTACAAAGAAAGAAAATCTAAATCTGACAAAAAATATTAATTTTGAGTGAATTATTTAACATGAGAGGCAGTGAAAAAAATTCACACTCAGGAAAAAATATTTTACAGTATTTTTGCCTTGTTGTCCAGTACATATATCCAAACATTCTTAAATCAAGATACATTTACTTGATATGCAAAATGACAAAATGTCACAAAATTTAGTTTTGCTCAAAAAAAAAAGAGAAAGAATATCTTAGAATAAACATAATTCAAAAGGAAAATAATTTATCTTACCCCACTGACAGACATTTTGTTCTTGTTTTAAGCAAATACTCACTTAAAGGGAATTTTCACCCAAAGATGAAAATTACCCCATGATTTACTCAACCTCAAGCCATCATACACTGAAAAAAGTTTTCCAAGCAGTACTTCATCCAAATAATAATTTGTCTTTCAGTTTAATTTACCATTATTTGTTTTATTTTTCAAGTAATATTTTATTTTAGTTCAAAACATTGATAAATGTAAATATTTTTCATTAAGAGCTCAACTAAGATATACAGTATTTGTTTAGACGAATGTAAAATATCAGGTTAGATTAACTTATATTATTACGTTTATATTATGACCGCGGCTCCTCACACTGCTGCTGCGAGTCCGTAGAAGTGTAACTAAACCCCTGGTCAGAGCCTGACTCCACCCACTGGCAATATTTGAAAAATGCTAAAAAGTGGGCAGAGCACAGCAGAGATAGAGGGGACGAACTGAGGGCGGGGCTGAGCGGGTGGGGTGTGAACCTGAGACCCGTAGTAACGGATTTATTGACAGCTGCTGTCAGAGTCGCTAAAATGGAGAGTGACTGTAGTGACGCAAGTAGTTTTGCAACAGAGCATTCATTTAAAGTAGAGGACTTTTCTCCCCCACCTTCACCTGAAGTGGAGGATGTCGAGGTGTCTATGGACACAGGGCCAGGGCCTGAGCCATATCAATTCGAGCCGCTGGCTGAAACTGCGGTCTTAACTCCTGCATCGCGATCGGCATCCGACAATGCTAGCAAAGCAGCCCAAACACTTACTTCAACTAAAAAAGATGGTTTTATACTGCCATGGGCGTGGTAGCTCGTACCAAGGGCGTGGTGAGCTGGAAACTGCTTACGTCACCTGCCACCGCTTACGTCACGTACCACCGCAAACATCCAATAGAAAAAATCAACTGCAGTAGCCACCTGAAGAGGGCAGCACTCAAGACGTTTTTACACCATATATTGTAGAATTAAAACACTTTATACTCAAATGTCAAAAAAGTTACTCGAATCAATGAACAGCACTAATAAAGCCCCATTCTTACAGAACATTAACTAAAAAATTTTGGTTTAGGGTTTAGTTACCCTTTAATGACACCATTTTGTCACCGTAATGTGATTGTGTGTGAATTCAACGAGCTGTCGATGAGAAGGTGGAAACTTAGTTTTAGATAAATTAGGTGTATGGACGTTATTTTCCGCTATCCACCTTTTTTCGCTCTTTCTTTTCCTCAAGAGACTGTTTGTGATCAGCGAAAATTGTTGTTTGTCTAAATGACGGGACATTTCTCATCCGTTAGCTAAGTTAACTAGTTTTCTCACGCGCCTGGAGCGGAAAAAAAATGTGCTTGAATTCCGGATCCAGCGAAATCGACTGAGATTATTTTCGTCTTTTCCTTTTTCTTTTTCCTTAGATGTTGTTTATGAGGAGTGCAAGTTAATTTTACTCATACAGCAGGCGTGAATGCAGCAGAGGAGAGACGATGGTGGCGCTAATATGGTGAGTGCAATAATTTAATGACCACATTTAATAGACATTGCTGTTGTTTGAAAGAGTAAGTTTAAAGTAATTAACGGTATAAATATAAAAACGGATGAATATACTTCTGTTCTGTCTAGGTTCAGAGCCCTCTTAACGACTATCTTGTTTTTGAAGGAAGAAGAAATGGAAGAGATGCTTTGGAATTATAAGTATGGCCCTCATAATCTTCACAGAAAAGTTGTCAACGACAAGCCTGACATCACCCACATCACCACTCATTTTTACAGTAAACCAGGTTTGTATAAGTGCATTCATTCCATGTTGTATTTGCCATAATTACAAGATTCCAACTTGGAAAAAGAATTTGTGTCCTTGTAGAACTCATAATTACTATCTGTAATCTGGGAATTTTCTGAGAGCTTCTACTTGTATCACGTGACTGTACCTGACTGCTGCAGATTAATTTAGGCATCGACAGTGTTGCCATAGAAACACACAGTTCCTGGTCCAAAGACATGAACAGCTCTAAGTAGAACATGGTGTGAACACAGCATATGATCTTAAGTATTTGACAACAGCATTATCTAACTGACTTGATAATGTCTTTATTGATCTGTTTCTTCATCTGTTAGGACGCAGCTGACAGGACAGACTCCAGTAAGAATTCTCCGCATTGATCAAGCAAGTCCACAACTAAACCCGTCTAGAGTGGGAATCATCTTGGAAGAAAACTTTGTAATGAATGAACTGACCGATCTCAGGCCTTCTGTGTCCATTTTTTCAGACTGATTTATGCCCTGTACCTGGACTAAGTGCTTGATATTTATTTTGTGAAGAACAAAATTACTGTAAAAGTGTACAGAATTCAAAAACATGAAATGTTCGTCATGTTCTGACCATAAAGAGTAGTTTAAAACCACAATTAACTCTTTCCCTGCCAGTATTTTTGAAAAAAGTTGCCAGCGATTTTGATGATTTTCCCTAAAATTGTATGGCCTACAGTATATTTTGCTATATGAATATTTGAATATGCAATACACCAAAATGTAACCACTTGAATATAGGTAGGTTTTATAAAAAATTTGAGCAAAAAGGTCAGAAAATCACATTTTTATCAAAAACTACATCTGGATAATATTCAGTACGATTCTCAAAGCATAAATCCAGTAAATAGCTTCCATCAACACCTCCAAAGCCAAAAAACACAAACTGGATCATCATTTCACTCCATAACATTATGCAGCTTTCATTTATATGCTGTCAATTTCTGATCATCGCATTATTTATCATATGCATTTTTGTTCAGGTATGTACATCTGTTTTCTACAACTTTTATTAAGGAGCAAAAATCTGCCTTTAAACTTGAAAGAAATAAAGATTTGAAATGTAATATTAAATAAACCAAAGGAGCAAAAATCTGCCTTTAAACTTGAAAGAAATAAAGATTTGAAATGTATTATTATATTATCGGTATTGACCGATATGAAAATATTTTGGGCCATATCACCTGGCCCTACTTGAGGGTGAGTAAATCATGGGGTTCATTTTAATTTTGGGGGGAACTATCCCTTTTTAATTTTGGTAACTTTTTCTAAAAAAAAAAAAAAAAAAAAAAAGATTTAATATTTGAAATCATTCTGCATCACATTTTTTTTGACAAGTATTGAGAACATTTAGATAATTGTACTTGAAAACAAGACAAAAAAAATCTTTTTTTGCAGTGCAACCTCATAAAAGGTGTTGTGTAACCCTTTTTTTGTAATTTTCATGTACATAATGTTAAAGAGCTGCAAAATGATGTAAGAGTATGACAGCATTTCAACATGAACACTTTCTATAATAACAATGATTATGTTCACATAAGTAGCGAAGCCGTGTCTTTGAGAGTCACTTTTACATTCATGCAATCTGAACAGCATTTAAGATGAGAGCTCTAATGCATAAAGAACTTACATTTCTGTGAAATGTGAAATGTTACAGGATTTCTAAACTTGTTACATGACGCTGTATACTAATAATACATGTATTATTTTCTTAATGTCATTCTGAACATTTTTGATTTCAGAAGACTTGAAATATAATTACATGGACTAATTTTATGGTTGCATTTTCCTTTCCGGTATAAAAAAGGCTGTTCAATCTAAGTTCTTGTTCCACAGAAGAACGTAAGCCATACGGGTTTGGAACAACATGAGGGTGAGTAAATAATGACAGAATCCTCACAGCTGGAGATGACTTAATGGTGAAGTTGTATGAGGTTTTACCATATCAAAAGTTTATCCTGCTATTTGATTCACAGGCAATGGTCTACCGCAGAGCTGAAATGGAGCAGTTTTTTGGCTCCAATAGCACGGCAGACTCTTTCAACCTCTCTGCTCTTGATTTGATTAGAAGGCTGCCATGGTCATGAGAGACGCACTGGATGTTAGCATCTGCAAATTACCACACAAAGCAGCACGAGCAAGAACACTATTTCACCCACAGCTATGCAACTCATTAGCGCAGCACATTCTTTCAACAGCAGATCTGGTGTGCCAACACAAGGTCAGCAGAAAAAAATGATTAAGAACTGATAATTAAAGAAAAACTGTCTGATATATGTGGCATTTAAGAAATATCCACATTAATTGTAGCATGTTTGACCTGCCATTGTAAAGTTCACAAAAATTATTTATTATGACTGAAGCCATCTACAGTACAACCGAAATTTCACACAAAGCTAATGTTTTGCTTCAGGAAACTTGGAATAGAGAGCATGAATCATATAAACTACACTTTTATGGTGCATTTATGTCATTTTTGGAGCTTGATAGCTCTTAGTAACAATTTACTTTTATTAAAACAGTTCAGTCAACAATGACATTTAGATTTTTCGTGTTCCGTACACAATACACAATCAACTGACATGAAAATGACAGAATATTAATTTTAAGTGAACTATTTATTTAAGAATTTTGAATTATTATTAAAATTGAAGCTAAATTAAAGGTGCTGTATGTAAGATTTTGACTCTATTAAAGCATACCAAAAAAAACAACCATAATATGTTTGCAGATATTTAAGAAACATACTAAGTTAACATACTTGTTTATCTGAAAAACAATGCTACAGTCAGTTATTCTCGTTTGAAAATGTGCATTCTGGCCGGAATGTCGGTCTCTGTTTTGGTTTGTGAAACACGCCCACTTGTATTTCAGCACCCCGGGTTGCCAGTTGGCGGAAGACACAGCGTATTTCATTTCATTCATCATCAAGTCACTCGTTCCTGTTTGTGTCGTCAATTTGGCAACCTGTGTGTGCGTCAAGTCTGAGGAGGAGGGGCTGGGTGAAAAAAAAACCCTCCAATATTTTTAATTTGGACTGCAATACCTAGTTCTACCATTCGGTGTCAATCCTAAATACAGCACCTTTAAATTAGCACCAAAATTAATAAAACAGTAGTATATTTTATAATATTTACTGCTATTTAATAATGTAAGAGTGAATGTATAAAGTATTACTGTCGGCACATCCCCTATGTCAATATTTGTGGAACATTATTTTATTTTATTTTACTCCCTAAAAAACTGTATTTCTAACAAAATAAGAGTGGTACATTTTAAGATTGTACATACTGTGTCTACAACCAGCTCCCAACCAGCTCTTATTTTGTTGATGTCTCTTAACTCCTGCAAAGTTGAGGAAGAAACATTTCTTAATTTATTCTACCACTGCAATCAGGTTAAATCCCTTTGGGAGAACATTTCATTGAAAGATATATTTCCTTATTTTTCAGGTAGTGACCATGTTATTGATCTTCTTGTTCATTTCTTTGTGTTGCATTGGAAATGTTTTATTCACAAAAAAACAAATTCTCAAGACATTTGATGTCTTTCCTGTTAAGATTTCCCTTATTGTAAAATCTCATTATAAACTCATTGATAACAAGTTTCTTAAATTACGATCACTTTTTTTTACTAGTTGAGGTGATGTTGTTATTTCTGTAATAGCTATTTCTGTTGTTATGTCTAATCTTTTTTTTTTTTTCTTGAGATAAAACATTAATAAATGAAAATTCACAGCCATTTATCATATTACACTGTAATCAATCCAGGGCGTTTCCCTGCAAATGGATGAACTGATGGCACTTGCAGTAGTGGAACCAAGATATTTTGACCAAGGTGGTGTGGCAAAGGCCAGCAATATTAATTTTTCAAATAAAAATTAATGATTTTTGACTATAAAATACTGTTTTAGTGCTTACACCACAACTGTCACACTTATTGGAATAGATCAACACTGGGTGAATTTGACAAATTTGTCTTATTCATCACCAGGCACCAGGAATATTAACAGAAAAGAAACTCATACTAGAGCTAAAGTTTAATTTGCCCAGCTCAACTTGCAACTTCTTCATTATTGCATCTTCAGGCATACAGAGAGATCGTTTTATTCCACCTTCACTTAATAATGACCTCTTCCATTCTTCTAATTGTGGATTAGACAGTCAGGTCTGTCAGTACTAGTCTTTGAAATTGAAAATTAAACATTCTGTTAGCTATCCAACTAAATGAACTTCAACAGTTCTGTCATACCTTAATGAACTTAGTACAAAGGAAAATATGTTCTTTTCGAAACCCCATGTACTGTAACAAACTGAATCTGATTTGAGTGGCAGAATAAAAGAATTCCTACCTTAAAGCAACTGTAAGTTTTTTCATCTTGAAATATCAATTTCAAAATCATTCTGATGGTTCACTTACTTCTGATAAATCGCCTGACTTCTGTTTCTTTCATGCTCCCCTCCAAACTTCTGTTCTGGGAGGATGTAAGCTCGTTGAGTGGGTGCGAAATTTCTGTGAAAGGGCGTATTGCTTTTCGTCAGTTACAAATGCACGTGTACAGCTATATTTACGACAGTGAATTCCACTTACTCAACTATAGGGGGCTCCAAAGTTAAAAATTAAACCATTTTATTATAAACAAATAAATCAATTTCCAGTTTTATTTTATCCTCTAACACAAAATGATTTTTTTAATGACTTATTTGTGCATTAACTTCAAATCATCAGCTACATATAAAAATCACATGTATTTGTTCCTTACTGTACTGGCTGTTTTTCCTGCTACTTCAGCTCAAAAAGTCCAGTTCAACTGCTGCCTGCAGTTTTTAAGTATAATCAATGTATGTACAAGTCAGATAATTGGTTAAATTTATTTGATGAGTTAAAGCAATGGAAAAAACATATGTTGACAATGATCATAATTTTTATTGATATAAGCATTTAATTTAGTGAGAAATATTCATACATGTGGCACATGTTATGGATAGATGCGTTTGCTATGACTTTTGGTGCGCAGCCATTTAATTATATATATATATATATATATATATATATATATATATATATATATATATATATATATATATATATATATATATCCATAATAGTGTATACTACAGTTGGCCAATGACTAGTACATTAATACAATTAGTATAAATATGCACATATAAATATAAGACAGTTTTTTTATCTTGAAATATTGCTTGCTTAAGCATAAAGGTCAGGTTACCCTTAGTTGTTTTCTAATTGGAAGATAAATTTACCTTCTTTAAACTCCCATTGCATACACTCCAGTGATTCCTGATCAGGCCATTAAACTACCTTGCTGCATGTTGTACTGTGTGGTCAACCAATCAATCACCACTATACATGGTAATTGTGGTTTAATTGCAAGACACCTGCCCAGAGAGTGTGTTTCTTTATATAGTTACCCTGTAAACCCATTTGTAACCATGACATTATGCGTGACAATTACCTGCAGATCTTTCAAACAAATGTATACAAGAATGTGGGGGAAGAAACTGTGTCATAAAGCTTCATCTAATTAACAGAGAATGCTATAAATGCACCCATTGCACAATCAGAGTAAGGGTGTGTGGTGTGTATCAACACAGCAGCTCAAAACACCCATTGGTATTCAACACATGCAAACGTGTGAAATCTCACAATTACCGTGAACCACTGAATATGTGCACTTCGCTCAAATTCAGATTAGCTGCTGGATCTGCTTCTTCATTATTTACGAATTTCACCTTTGAATACGCTTTTACAGCAAAAGCACATGCCTGTTTTTCCTCCTTAGTCCGATGGCAGTTACTCGAGACCCTCTCCTTCACCTTCATATCTGTTGGCAGGAGAAGAGACCATCAATCAAAAAATCAGAGAGCTGGAGAGGAATCTGACAACATTCACCTGTTCTCTTGAAGGTGAACTGACACGGGCAGCGTATAGCCTATTGGCTTTTCCTCCTTTTCCTACTATTCTGTATTCTAGTCTTTGATATTCTCCAATGGAGTCTGCATGGAACATGTTTAAAAATCTGTCTAACAGTCCAGAGAGCTTGGAAAACTGCTGTTGGAAAATCCATATTAAGATGGTAGCTTGGCAGCTCGACAGTCACCTAAATTACATATATAACTGCATTCACAAAATATTTCATTTGAAATATTTTCATATGCATGGAAAAAATAATACTTTGTGATTCACAGAAGAACGTTTTTGAGTGAAATCTTGTAAAGGCTAATGACTAACTGTGAACTAAAGAGGAACTGACTTCATACTTCCAATAAAAATATTGGGACCAGAAGGTTACAAAAAGTAACCGGAAAAGGAATGGCTCAGAAAAGTTAAAAGGTCTATTTTCTTTTGTTTGCACATCATTGGTTTGATATTTTGATGTCTACACCTTTTTAAACATCTTTTCAATATCAAGAACAGTGTAAATGCTTGTAATAGTGACAGTTTATGAAACTGCATATCCAGTTCAGTGGGACATCTAAGGGCTGTTTTTGCACTGAAAAACGTGAGACGCGGGGCAGTGAAATGTAGAAAATAAAGGGTCCAAGTTTTTTAAACTTATTTTAACTTGTGCACTGCCTTTTAAGTTGACATGTCCATTTAGTGCATGTTTAAATAGCAAAGCTATTGAAAAGCAGAGAAGTGGAATGCAATAAATGTGTCCTTTATAGGGGCAATTCGCACAAAACAAACTACTGGAAAGGGTTGCCATGTTTGTGCAACAAAAATAGGCCAAAGACCAAATTAAAAATAGCCCATAACAAGCCCAATGATCCTATCCAAATATCAAAACTCAATGCTTGCCAGCCCCATACCTAAAATAGATATTTTACTGTCACTGTTATGCGTTATACACAATTTCAAATTGAAAATCACTAGTCATAATCATAAACAGTCAGCTTATGGCCCCTCCCTCACAAAACTCATATCTAGCACAGTTTTATCATTGGCAGATTGTAAAATATTTACATTTCAGTCAAAACTGTTCCCAGTTCCCAGGGAAAACCGCGAACCTGGCAACATTGCTACTGGAAACCACTAGGTAATGGTTTTAATCATTAACAATTGATGTTTTGTAATGTTTTAGTGTCACTTGTAGCGGAAACCATTAGAACTTCTGTAATAGTTTCTATTGTTTTGTTTTTTGTTTTCTTTTTCAGCAGGGGTGTTTGAGTTGAATGTTAAAGAGTTTGCACATGTTTACCTAGAACAACAGTGAAAAAGTAGCACAGTTGAATGCAAAAGCGCAGTCTGTGTGAACGGACACTAAGTGTTTTAATACTGCTGAAACAAAATGTGATCTGGATCAAGTTCACACATAGAAGCACCACCATTTTGTCTTTTTCTCTAGTTTTCTTACTGTATGCACTTGATAAGATTGTTCACAAAGGCGAGAAAATAATTAATTTCCCAGTTAATGTCCCTCAACGATATTCCAGCGATAGTGTTCTCACGGCTCTGTTGCTGTTCGGCTGCTTGGCTGACTCTCACTGAGATGGTCTTTTGGATGACACTCCAGAAAATGTTATTTCCAGCAAATGTCACCCTGACTTTGCTGATCTCTCTGACAGTGCTCGGGATGGCTCAGATGAACGCCCGTTCTGGAAAAGCTGATCATGTTCTATGCTTCTGCTGCCCGGAGTACCCTTCTCAACATCCCATTTACTTTAGACTGAATGCTCTGCTTTAGAACAGACTGCCTCCTTTGAGAGGAAAACAACCTTGGAGCTTTCTCCCCATCTGGGATGTGAGAAAGCATTTACACACCCGCCATCCCATTAATCAATGTTTGGAAATTATTTTTGGGGGAAATTTTGGTTGTGCCTGGCAGAGCCAACCTTGTTTGGCCACCTGACTGTTCCCCAGTCAGCTAACCGTGTGCCTTTCCTTCTGCACAGTGGTTGATGATAGGCCGCAGCTCTCTGGCTGATATCCCTTTGGTTTGCAAAGCTGCAGCAGCTGTCAGTAGTGCACTTTCAGACAGGTGGTTATTTGATATCACACCAGAAATAAAATGGGCTATGGCTGGATTTCAGGTTTTAGTGTTCCTCTTTCCATCGCCATTGTTTTCGGCCTCACATGTTTACAGATGTGTGGAGTAAAAGGGTGACCTCAGCTGTTTGGATGAAAACATAATTGATTTCTACAGTCCCATTTAACTCTGCTTTGTGCCTCCATGTTTCACTTTATCTAAAGTTGAAGATTAAGAGCCAAATGTGTGGAATAATTGGTTCAAAACATTTTTTCTTATGCTGGTTGAAAGTCTCTTCA
Source organism: Cyprinus carpio (assembly GCF_018340385.1). Classification (NCBI taxonomy): domain Eukaryota; kingdom Metazoa; phylum Chordata; class Actinopteri; order Cypriniformes; family Cyprinidae; genus Cyprinus; species Cyprinus carpio. Next base: position 9,128,612 of record NC_056606.1, on the reverse strand, counting down.
CATCCCGATAGCAATCCCTAAATTAATTGGTATAAATGTATTTATATGTATGTAGGACAACAGTGGTGGATAACTGGATAATCCTCTCCATAGTTAAGAAGAAACCTTTCCAGCCGAGTGAAGAACTATCTCCGGGAAGTGGGCATGTCACTGTCAAAGTCTACAATCAAGAGAAGATTTCGTGAGAGCAAATACAGAAGGTTCACCACAAGGTGCAAACAAAACCAGATTAGACGTTGCCAAAAAACATCTAAATAGCCAGACCACTTCTGGCAGAGCAATTTTTGGACAGTTGAAATTAAGATCAATGTGTAGCCTACCAGAATGACGGGAAGAAAAAAGTATGGAGAAGGCTTGGAACAGATCATGATCCAAATTATACAACATCATCTGTGAAACATGGTGGAGCAGTGTGATGGCATGAGCATGCATGGCTTCCCACACAGCAAATGGTCTTGGCCCAAATGTGACCTCAAGCTGGCACTGCTGGTCTCCTGTCGGCAATGGCATGTATGCTTTCAGCCAGAGCTGGGCCATGTGTGGCAATGATGGCACAGCGTGGATCACGGCAAACAATATGAGGGCCGACTGTACAGTAGGTTGGAGGAGTGTGGCCCAGATCAGTCCAGTGATATGTGGCCCAAATCAGGCTTGGGATCTGACAGTATAATATGTGACCCATAATAAACAAGATAGATACAATATTGCATGATAATGGTTAAATGATCACATACATTTTAATGAAGTGTACTATTGTTTAAATTTAAACAGTAAAAAAGTTCAAAACAGAATGAAACATTATCATTTCAAAATTAAGCAAATCAGTAAATCAGTCAACTGCATTAAACTGCACTTAAATTATAATTTCATTAAATTTTATATTATTATTTTCAGTACAAATAATCTTAGAATCCTTACATAGAGAGAGAGAGAGAGAGAAAGAGAGAGAGAGAGAGAGCTCATTTAACCACTATCATGTAATATTTATTTGGTTTACCATGGGGCACATAATTTTATTAGTATGCTGTCATGCACAAGCATTAAATAAAATGATCATAAAAGTATCTCCTTACTCTGTAGCTATAGTAACAATTTAAAAATTTTGCCATTAAGACGTGTACAACAACTTTTATGGCAGCGATATCAAATGTTCATTGGCTCTTGCCGGTTTCGTCATAGATTGCGACATTCTGTGTTTCCGGTGATGTGTGTTTTGAATAAGAAACGCACGCCTTCCACCTTGACGGAGTGGATTGGGATAGTATTTGCAGTGTTTAACAACTTATGATTAAGTTACATGAGTCTATGTGTTACTTTTCTCTTATAGACTGTATACTTCATACGCTCACTCTTTATTGGTTAATTTGTTCTTTATAAAAAAAATCAATGCAATATGTTTTTATTGCACAGTTACATGATTTGTGGGTTTTAAGGCTGATTTTCTATTCAGTTTAATGTAATTTATTGGCATAGTTTGTGTGTACATTACCAAAGCATTTCACAAAATGAATAATGGCGATTGTAGTAATACACAATGCAATAATATCAAATATTAAGATTCTGTATTGGGTCTGGGCTATATAAGGATCAGGTGTGGCTCAGATTTGGGGATTCTGGTTTACTTAAGGCTGAGAATTGGTACCAATAAAACCTGTTTTGGCCCAGATTCAGGCCGGTTATGGCCCTTGTCTTCCGGTTCTGGGCCACTTCAGGGGCATCATCAGGGAAAAGTGAAAGTGACGTGACATACAGCCAAGCCATCCAAAGTGCACACACACAGCAGTGGACATACACACACCGTGAACACACACCCGGAGCAGTGGGCAGCCATTTATGCTGCGGCGCCCGGGGAGCAATTCGGGGTTCAGCACCTTGCTCAAGGGCACCTCAGTCGTGGTATTGAGGGTGGAGAGAGCACTGTACGTTCACTCCCCCCACCTACAATTCCTGCCGGCCTGAGACTCGAACTTGCAACCTTTGGATTGCAAGTCCAACTCAGACGTGTAATCTGGATTATATGAAGTGACGGGAACACTTTTTGTAAGCGAAGAAAACAAAAATAACGACTTTATTCAACAATTCCTTTGTCAACAGTCTCCTCTGTGTCTCTCCATATCACCGTATGCTGCTTATGCTCTTCTGTATCATCCATGCCACAAGGATGTGCTGTTTCTACATGTATTTAGCTTTGATTTGAAATAAAACAGTGCATCCTTGTGGCACTGACATAGGAATTTCTTCATATAACCCAGATTGCAGGTCTGATGACAGATGGAGTATTCTGACAATGACTTTCATACCTTTTATGAACCTTGACACTGTTATTTACTTGGCAGTCTATGGGCCATCACAGACCTCCTGGTTTTCATCCAAAATAATTTAAATTGTGTTCCGAAGATGAACAAAGCTTTTACGGGTTTGGAATGACATGGGAGTAAGTGATTAATGACAAAAATTTCAATCCCTTTAATATTATCCCTTTAACATTACAAATTATAAAATAAAAAAAAAATAATTATACAGAATAAAATTTTCTTTGTAAAATGTGCTGGAATTATGTTAACCTCTCAATTCCAGGTGTTCATGCATCTTAATTTATGACCTTTATTAAGGGTCACCTGGTTTCATAAATCATCCAGAAGAATAATTGACAAGTTCATTGATTTTAAGATTGGAGTCATATCCAAGCACATGATAATGTGCTACTTATTGTATTACGCAAGAAGAAAATGTGTTTTATTAGTTTAGGAAATAATGTTAATTTGACCACACAACTCTCTCTTGTAAGCATGTGGGTTTATTAGTGCAGTGACCAGTGCTACGATAATCATATTACTCTTCCTTTACTTCTGGCCAGTTTCATTACACTCCAAACAAGCTCTAATGTGCCTGCTGAAGAATCCCATGGATGCCTCAAATGTAAATAATTGGAGGAATCAGGCCATCTAATCAGTCATCTGCTAGGCTGCTTAAAGAGAGCCAGATCACTACTCTCCATATGTTTGCAACGGTGAAACTCTGCCAGCTCTGTAAGATCTGTCGCTGTTAGGACGCACACACATATTTCCCATTTTTATCTGAGCATTATTACAGCTAAAGCATTACTACACAACCTTGAAACATGTATCACATTTCTTTATGCCTATGGCACTTTTCCTGGGTTCAACACGCAGTCAAAAAAGGCTGTGATCTTTTCCGAGTTCAGTTTCAGGGCATCATAAATGGCATTTGTATTGCTGGCTGTAGTTTCTCTTACCTCATCTTACAGGCTTCACTAAATGGACAATGAAAAGCATATAGTTGTTACAGAAATATGATGGCTGACACATTTAATTTTTTTGTACAAAAGGCTTTGCTAGACCCTGATTTGGGAAGTTTTTGCCATGTTTTCATCTCAGAATCATGAAAATCTGCTAGTTCAGTCATCAGTGCCCTTAAAAATCTGTGATTATGTCTCAGTTCATGTTGACTAAAACAGAGGCCGAATTGCCTCTTTAGTGTTAAAAACTGTAAAGTTCATTAAATTAAGTATTATCTTTCAGTGACATAAATGCTTTATAATAGATATTTAATAATATTTTTAAATAAATGTGATTCAACACTGAATTTTAAATGAATAATTATTGCTTAAATGTTTTAAATAGTAATTTAAATAATAATTTAAGTGAATTTGATTTATAATACATTTTAACACTGATTAATAAATGTTGCATTTTAAATAATTTTAATTGAACTGATAATTAAAATAGCTTGTATAAATAAAATTTGCATTTAATTTTAATTCACATTTTAATGATTTTTTTTTTACTTTATGTCATAGGTCGAGCAATGCACTTAGGCAACTAATATTCCTCTGAGTCACAACACCTCATGTTCAACCCTGCTTAAACTGAAATCTTTGAATCACCCTGGGCATGAACTTTCCGAAATTTGATTTATTTGTATTGCTTTTTGCTGCTTCATTTCATTTCTTTATGTCACATGCTAACACTGCCACCTCAGTTGTTTAAATTGCTTAAGTATTTTGTTGCTTGCATCAGCCTGTGCTATGGCACGGGGGATTGAATATCTATAATGATGTCTCGAATCCTCAGCTTAAAATTGGCAGTAATCAACCTGATTATAACAGCAATACAAACTAATAAAGTAAAAGTTAAATATTTCATCATTGCAGGCGGCATATTAATGCAACATTCTTGCCAGGGGCTCCATATTAAAATGTATGAGCAAAAGGGCAGCAGACTTAAAAATACACTGACATCATTAGAATTGTTGAGGATGCTCACAGTATGAATAAACATAATCCAGGAGGACTGCTGCAATGAGAGGTGGCATCAGAGCCCCAGGACACCAGGTAAATGATGTGACTTAAAGTACATGGACATGTGATTAATGTTCTCATAAAGTAGGGCAAATATTGTTGCCAAGAGAGCTCATTGGGATTGTAAAGCTGTTAGGGAGGCCAGAGAAGATAATGATGATAACTGTTTCATAGCACACATTAAATATGCTACGCTTTACCAGTTCTTCATATTTAGATGATAATACAATAAATCGATACCTGAGAGGTAGGGATAAAAAGGTCTTTGGTTTTCCACTCCACTCTTCTCATGGACTTCTACTACACCCACCATTCAATTTGTTGTTAACATGTGACAAATCAAAAGGTGATATGTCATGACAATAATCCATTACTAGCTTTTGGCACCAGAGTGCTGCCACCTCCTGAGGGCCCGCTGACACCTCCGTCCATGACAGTGGCCTTAGTGTTTGGCAGACACATGTTGACCTATGGGACGTGACAATGAGGTCACACCGGAGCAGCAGGACGAACAATTTTAATGATGATTACAAAAAAGAGATATGAGCTGTCAAGCGGAGCACTGTATGCTAGGATTTGTCCCTTTGCAAAAGATAAGAGTGGTACAAGAGCTTTCATCAAAAACATTTCTCATTCACAAAAGCCTGCTGGTTGGCTATGAAGAGCCTGACAGATGCTCTGAAGTGAGCATTTAGTCAGAGAGCGGGAAACAGTCTATATGCTGATTATTACGCTCATTTTTATTTATTTTTTTTCAGACAAGATTGAGCATTTTCAGACAGTGATACATGAATTGAGCATATTGCCAAAAGTCTTATGGCAGTTCATACAGAAATCATTTTTGTGTTTACAAATTGCGTGATGAAGTACAGATGCATTCAAAAGTTGGACTTTTAATTTGACCCTACGGTTAAATGCATGTCTCAAGCATGAGCAAGACATGTTTGTGTCGAAAACAATTAAAGCAGTGAATGGTTGCAGAGGTTCCACAGCTGATAAAAACCATGACAAAATCCAAAAGTAATCCACTCAACTCCAGTCCATCAGCTAATGTTTTGTGAAGTAAAAAAATAAATTCATACATGTTTGGAACCCCTAGAGGGAGTGGACATAATTTTAAGTTTTGGGTGAACTATCCCTCAGCACGTCACAGTAAGATTGTGGTTTTCCTGGTTATTCAATGACCATGACTTCTAATTTTTATTAACACAATATTCATAAAATGTTTGCTTTACTATTCAGCAACAATTAAATCTCAGTTTGTGTCCATAGTTTGTGTCCACAGAAGAAATAAACTCCGAAGCCAAGCTTTAGATGTTGAACACACTCTTAAAAATAAAGGCACTCCTCGATGCCATAAAAGAACATTTTTGTCTAAATGGTTCCATAAAGAACCTTTAACATATGAAGAACCTTTCTGTTTCATAAACGGTTCTTTGTGGCGAAAGAAGGTTCTTCAGATTATAAAAAGGTAAGAAAGAGATAGTTCTTTAAAGAACCTTTCACTGAATGGTTCTTTGTGGATTCAAAAATGGTTCTTCTATGGCATCGCTGTAAAGAGCCTTTTAAGCATCATTTTTAAGAGTGCAGATGGCCTCGAATTTGTCCCTAGAATACTTTGGTATACAGTGTTCAAGGTGGACTCAGAGACTGGTAGCTGTCCAGATCCTGCGGCTGCAAAACAAGCCTAAAGCATCACCCTCCAGCAACATGCTTGATATCTCATAACTTTTGTGCTTTTTATGATACCTTTTGTTAGGGTTGTGTTGAAATTGGCACTGTGCATTATGCCCAAACACCTTCACTTTGGTCTCTCCTGTGCAAATGGCATGACTATTTCCATGACTTTGTAATTTTAGATACAAACACATGGACATAATATTCCATTTCTATCAGGAAATGGCCTCAAACACTGAACCCACACATTTCGGTCGCCAGCAATTTCATACACACATCTAAACAGAAAGGAAAACATACACTGCGTGTCCTGTAAAGCAACATTTTGACAGAAGAGCATTACATAAAAAAGAGAAAAAAGGTCTGAATCACATCACAATCGTCAAACTTCTAGTAAATACACAGCAATATTTAGGATTCCGCCTTTAAATTCGTCTCATGTTCTCTCTGTTTATTGTACAGTGTTATCAGTATAGTCAGACGTTAACATTCTCATAATGTTTTATTTTTTCCCATCAACACTAGAAAGCATACATACAATTACGTCCACACTGTTGCCCACTAAAATGTCTCAGAAATGGTCTCAAAGGGCAGCCCAGTGGGAAACGGATTCTTTATTAGATAGTCTTTACATGACTAATTTATGATTTTAATGACCACAGCGCCACTCTGTGGTAGCATCCTCAAAGTCATGCACAACTGTTTAAGGCAGTGGGCAAATGAAATAAAACATTGGAATTTGAGAAAATTAGCCCAAAGATTAAAACCTAATATTACATGTACTACGCAGACTACATTTACCTTTTGTTAAATATATTTATATACAATAGACACAAACCAAAAGATAACATTAGCATTAACAAATTTAATTAAATATATATATATATATATATATATATATATATATATATATATATATATATTTTTTTTTTTTTTTTTTTTTTTTTTTTTTTTACAGTTGATGGATAGACTTAAATTCTGATCGAATGAGCTGCATAACCATTCTATAATATAATATAATATAATATAATATAATATAATATAATATAATATAATATAATATAATATAATATAATATACCAAGGTGAAAAGGTCTATAATATAATATATGCAGACCTGTGACCACTTCGTCCTAAATCTAGTGTGGTATAAATAACATTTTCTACTGTATGACACATTGCTGCTGCTGCACAATCATAGTCTATTATCACAACCAGGCCTGCCTTTATTTATCACAGATTATTTTATACAAAAGCTACTGTTATGCTATTTTCTTTTACTGGTCAGATTTTTTTTTTTTTTTTTTTGTCTGACCAGTAAAAGTACCCCTAGCCACACATTAATATACTGCAATTAAAAAATAAATTGTAACATTTGGTGAAATACTAAGAAGTTTGTGATGAATAGTTCTGTTGTTACTATCAGTGGCAAGTAGTTGGTAGTCACTTTATAAAGAAATGCTACGCACCTGCACACATATGCATTCCTGAATGTATATGTGTGAACATAGCCTGAACACGCAATATGACACCTTTTCTCACAAATATTTTTTTATATATATATATATACATATGATTAACACAGAGCTGTTTTTGAAAATTGAAACTAGGATTTTTCATCTGTACAACCAAATGCTTTGAATTAATGTTGCAATCTATCTAGTTTTTTTAATTTTTTATAATGTATACCTTTCATTTTTCCTTATGTTGGTCAATTATATTATGATAGATTGTATGGCGACTTTGCCATTTTTTTTTTATTTGACTGTATTTTCCCTGTAAATTACCAGCTATGTAAATGGTCTGTCAGTGATTCATTGATTTGATTAGATACACACGTGTTGATATGTGAGGAACTGAATAGAAAAATTAACAATTTCCATTGTATGTGAACACTGAGGAAGGTTCTTAGTGGTGGAAAGAGTACTAAGAAATTATACTTAAGTAAAATTGTTGCTACTTAAGGAATTATTTACTTGAGTACAAGTAAAAGTACTGAAAAATAATATGACTCATGTAAGAGTAAAAAAGTAGTTTGCTGAAAAACTACTCAAGTTACTGTGTTACAAAGTACTATAGTATAATTTTTCTATTTTTACCCAAAATGAGACGATGGGCGCATTATGGAGCAGGGTTAACCCTAATCCTTACACGCATGTACTGTCTGTTTCACAAGTGAAATCCCTTATGGACAAATGCATCAGATATTACTACGTGCATCTCTATATGCTTTGACTGATGAAATGTGGAAGACAATAAACCCATAATTGCAATGCTAAATGACATAGCTTGTATCACAGTATAAAATTTTATATATATAAAAAAAATTCTGTCTCACTGTGATAAGAAGCAACATGGAACCACAGAAGCTAACTGTTTCAAACACGACTGATGTTATATAGGGATTTTGAAGCAAAACATGATATTAGTCTCATAAATTGTCAAGTTTGATGCTATGTTAAGCAAACATACTACCTATCCCTGTTGCCAGGAGCAACTGTTTTATAACTAATTTGGAAAAGTACATTTATGTATAAGATTATGTGGTTGTTTTTAAGAAGAGCAAAAGAAAAGAAGGGTAAATGAAGGTTTAAAAGAAAAGAAAGGGTTTAAAAAAGTGTGAATAGAAAGGTGCCAGTAAAAAATAATGTGGGGTGTGGGTAAGGCGGGGCATCATTTGAATTTTTATGATTCCGATTCTTGTCAATTCATAATTTTGATTCCAATAAGGTAAACAATAAATAAATTAAATAAATAAATAAATAAAATATGCAATATCTTATTGCAAAATATTTCATAGTTAGCCCATTACTATGAATGAAAATCAACAGGCGGATGATGTGACGGCAGCCACAGGACAATGGTGCCAGTGTGCTCACTACACACCAGCTACAGGTGGAGAGGAGAGAGAGTCATATAGCCAATCAAGTGGTTGGGGATTATTAGGAGGCCATGATTGTCAAAGGCCTGGGGGGCAATTTGGCCAGGACACCAGGGTTACACCCCTACTCTTTACGAGAAGTGCCATGGGTTTTTAATGACCACAGAGAGTCAGGACCTCAGTTTAACATCTCATCCGAAGGACGGTGCTTTTGACAGTATAGTGTCCCCATCACTATACTGGGGCGTTACGACCCACACAGACCACAGGGTGAGCACCCCCTGCTGGCCTCACTAACACCTCTTCCAACAGCAACCTAGTTTTCCCAGGAGCTCTCCCATCCAGATACTGACCAGGCTCAACCCTGCTTAGCTTCAGTGGGCAACCAGTCTTGGGCTGCAGGGTGATATGGCTTGGGAATCCAAAATCACCTGCAGGGTGATATGACTTGGGAATCCAAAATCTATTCCAATTCTGGAAATTTCTTTGTGCGCATTTTAATATGACTTTAAATCATTCAAGCACAAGAAGACTCATGCTCTGTTTTCTGTACTGCACACATAGGGGTGTAGCCATCATTTCAGAAATGAGGGGGACAGAAATGTAAAAAAAAAGGACAAATTTTGATTTTTGTCTAATTGACAGGCTTTATTTTTCCTTGTCTTTTAATGGGCTAAGAAATCAAATCCACTGCTAAAGGATAACCAATCATTTGTATTTTATATTATTTTTTTCTGTGTTTTACTAATTACAATTTTAGGATTGGCTTGGACACATAAAAAGGCAGAATAGTTTCTATATTCTTATAAATATTATGTCAGTTAGCACTGCATTATTCATATATTATATTTATTACCTGGAAATATCCTGAAGGTGCCCTTTTTTAGCTACAACCATAGCTGGTTGCCTTATTAGTAATGTCCTGCATGTCATAAGTTATTATGGGCCGCTTTGGCTACTTTATCACTGTTGCTGCAGGTTAAAGCGACCCCGATAACGTGATATTTAGCTGCTGGAGTGTGATTTTTACAATGGGAACCCCGCCAAAAATGTGTATTTTACCCCCCGGAACGTGATTTTTAACGGGGAGCCCCCCTTGAAATGCGATTGGGCTAGTTTTGAGTAGCCATTGGGAGGGTTTTGTTGTGAAAACCTGGCAACCCTGGCCCTCTGGCTTCGAGTATGAATGAAACATGCACTGCATGTTCACATCGTCTCGTTTTGGATATGAATACATCGTCTGGTCATATTAAAGATCATTATTTTGTGTATTTGGAGTAACAGAATATGTTGACATGCTTTAATGTTCAAAAACACATTATTTTTCAAATACTGTACATTATTGCCATGCCTTTCTCAAACGCGTCGTTTCCTAGTCCCTCCTTCTGACAAGCGCAGTCTGCTCTGATTGGCCAACTGATCCAGTGTATTGTGATTAACCGAACACTGTGAGCACTTGTCGGAAATGTAACACCCCTTTCCATAATCGCAAGCTTCATCTTTCAAAATAAATGTAAAGACAGTTAATAATGTCCTTAGTTTTACCATCAGTTCAAGCCCGAAAGGGGAACAGAGTTGAGTGACAGACACAGTGATGAAGCTCCTATGTGTTTGCAGTACACAAGCCACGGACGGTTAAGACAGCTGACTCCACTGTGACCCTGTCTCTCTCTCTCACACACACACACACACACACACACACACACACACACACACACACACACACATACACGATGCACAAAACTCCGCATTTGAACAGTCAATAGCAAATACTTAAACTAATAACAAAACATAATTACAGTAGCTGATTTAGAAGCGCCAGATTGTCTTAGCAAAGTCAGAATTTCCTCCTCTCCTAGGTTCACGAAACGGTCATCCATAAAATGCATTGCTGTTCTGTTGTAAGTAATCTTAAAGATTCCTAAATGCATCTACTTTTGGAAGGCCAAATAAAGTGCTTTTGCTTTCGCCTAGAACTAACTGCGGTTACTGAAACCACGCCTTCTTTCTTTGCTTGAACATTTGGGCGGCATTGCGCAAATATTTCCACATAGTGATGTAGAGATGTAATAATTTTATTCAAAATATCCAATATGTGTATCTCTTCAGGGAGAAACACCTTTTACATAATCATGCTTTTATATATTCAACTTCCTTCATACATTTGAAACATACAATATGAAAAAAGAATGAATGAAACATTAAAACAAACAAAAAAAATACCTCTGAAACCTCAACTCATTGCTGGGTAGACAGGCCGCAGAGAAAATGGCAATTTTTTGTCCTCTTGCAATACTGTTCATGACATCAATGGCAGAGAGGCCAGTCTGATCATTTCCTCAGGATAAATATGACACTGAGGATTAATCGGCTAACCTATCGGAAGCAGGGGGAAATTGAATGGTACACATATTATCAATATTCAAAAATGCCACTGATGACAATTTGTGAGCATAATTTATGTGCCTTACTGTCTAAGTAGTCCTCCACCACAGACCCTCAGTCAATCTGCTTTTCTGAGCCATAGATGCAAACCAAAAGATAACATTAGCATGAGGCAAAACAAAATTCAAAAGTTAAACAAGTATTAGAAAATTGATAGTTGAGACATACATTCTGACTGAATGAGCTGCTTAAGATAACCATTCTATAATAGTAGATATATGCAGACCTGTGACTGCTCGTCATTTTGTCCTAAATCTACTGTGGCGTAAATAACATTTTCTACCGGATGATGCCACTGCTGCACTAGTCTATTATCACAACCAGGCCTGCCTACACACTAGTTATTACATAGACTATATCATATAAAAATGCTACTGTGCTACTGCTTTTACAAGTCAGAAATTTCTACATATGTGAAGAGTTCAGATGCAAAACCTCAAAGTATTGTTTGAAATTTTCGTATAAAATGAGCATTTTTATCATGTTCCTATGTGTAGGTTCAGTAATTTCACTTTTTAATTTTCAAAAATTTTTTTTTCTTTTTTTAAATAACAGAACATAGGAGACTGAGAAAAATGCTAATTTTAGAAGAAAATTTCAGATGGCACTTAGAGGCTTATGCATCGGAACTCAAGTGTTGCACTAATGAAAAAAAAAAAAAAATTATATAGATCACTGATATTTTAATACCACGATTAAACCTACACCAATATCACATTTTTTAAACTTGACCCAAGCCACACATTTAAAATACAGCTTTAAAAAAAAAAAAAAAAAAAAAAGTTACAATCAGTAAATCAGCCACTTTGGAAATAAATAACTTCTATAGTATACCTGCACACAATGTTTTTCTTATAGCCTGAAAACACAACAGGTGTCCTCTTTTCCATAAATTCCCATTTTCATGTGTTTGCTTTTGCAGCCCCCCCCCCCCAAAAAAAAAAACCATGGTCAGGTAACATGCAAAACATGTTTACTCCCCCCCCCAGGTGGGCATTAAAACCCTTGGTCAGTATAAAGAAATCAGAAAGCAAGTGGCATGGTTCCAACCCTTCAGCATATTAAACCAAAAGTTTGCAGGAAAGCAGTTTAACCATTCATGGCACCCTTTCACACTTACAGCAACTAAACTAGGAAGACTCCCACCATTCTTTAAATAGTAAATTTTAATATAAAACCAAGACAAAGAAAAACATTTTCATTGAAAGATTTATTGGGGTTTGCTCTGGAAGACATTTGCATCTTGTGGCAGTTTACCAGAGTCTCTTATCCCTTGATAGAGTAGAAGCGCCTTGAGGAAGAGCTGCGGGATGGAACCGGAACATTCTGATTGTTCATGGAACTGTAGCTACTTGAGATCTCAGAAGCTGAAGCACTGGATGTACCTTGACCAGCAACACTTGGATCATAGGACAAGAGCTGGGACCCAGGGGTATACTTGGTAGAGAGGCTTTGAGATCGGAAAGAGCCATCATAACTGGTGCTACCACCCAGCGCAGAAACAAGTGGACTAGAAACTCTTGATGAGCCTCTTGCAGATGATAGGGAGGAGACATGCATTGGAGAGCTTGAAGATGAACTACCCTGTGATGCAGCTGCATCTGATGTCTGAATACCTTGTGTCCAATGAGCGGCTAAAGGCTGCCATCTTTGGGACTTCTGGCTTTGGGACACAGAATAGCCTTGATATGCTTGGTTGGACTGACTAGCAACACCTTGAGGTGAGGGCAATGATACACTTGCATATGGGGATGAAGACCCAGGGACAGATTGACTAGCATCTTGGGGAGATGATCCACCATAGGCAGTGCTTCCCTGCAGGGTGAAAGAGGACCCAGCCTGGGTGCCAGAGCTGCCATGGGAGGCAGAGGTAAACTGCTTCCATGAACTAGATTGCCTGGCAACACCTAGGGGTGAGGACAACGATAAACTTTGATATGAGGATGACAACCCAGGGCTAAACTGGCTAGCAGTATGTTGAGGCTGAGATGATCCACCATAAGCAGCATGATGCAGGGTGACGGGAGTAGAGGACCCTGCCTGGGTGCCAGAGCTGCCTGTGTAGGTAGACGTAAGCGGCTTCTGAGAATCCCGAACAGTAGTAGACTGACTGGCAACACCTTGGGATGATACACTTGGATATGATTGAGACACCAGTGCAAACTGACTTGCAGCAACTTTAGGCTGTGGTGATCCATCATAAGTAACACTTCCTTGCAGGGTGAAGGGGATAGACTCTGACTGGGTGCCATAGCTAGATGCAAGACGCTTATGTGAACTGGGAGTAGTCTGACTGCCTACATCTAGGGGTGGCAATGCACACTTGCAATATAAATCTAAGGTACCTTGAGACTGGATCGAACCACTGGAAGAGCTGCTCATTCCCTGCAAGGCCCCAAACTGAGCCCCAAAGCTGCCCTGGGAGGCAGAGACAGGTTGCTTATGGGAACTCAAGACACTGGCAGACTGACTGGAAGTGCCCTGGGGTGAGGAAATGGGCTTGGAGTAGCCAAGAGCATATTGACCAGAGGCAGCTTGTGACTGTGGAAGCAACCCACTGTAATGGTTCCCTCCCTGAGATAGAAGTGGACCAGAAGCTTCCATTTGAGACAGAGAGCCAACCTGTGAAACTGCTCCATAGGTAGTCCTGCTACTTGTGGGACCTTTTATATATTTGGTAGGGGACATGGGAGTATACCGACCAAGTGTGCCCAGAGGCTTGAGAGATAATGTTGAGCTACCTCCTTGTACAGGGACATAACGACTAGAAGTTGCTAACTGCGTCCCAGACCTGCTCTGGGTGTTTGACATAGAAACAATAGGTGAACTTTGAGCATTTGTGGACTGGCTAGAAACCTGCAGGGGTAAAGCATCAAGCTTGTTAGACAAGGATCCTGGAGTATACAGACTAGAGGCAGTGAGAGACTGGGACACGCCACTGTAACTGTCACTCCCTACTTGTGTGGGGATAGATTGGACAGAACTTGCTGACAATTTAGCCCCAGAGCTGCCCTGAGAAGTGGTAGAGCCTTGAGCCTGGCTAGACAAGCTACTGTAAGGGATAGTGCCCCAAGTGTATGGAGATGCAGCAGCAGCACCTGTTGACTTTGAATCAGAACTGATCTGAGGGCTAACTACATGCAAACTAGGGGAGCTTTGACCACTAGTAGAGTGGCTAGATACCACCAAGGGCAGAAGCTGACTGGATGTCTCACGAGGACTAAGCCCTGTCACTTTTGCTAGAAAGGAACCAGAAGCTAAAGGTGCACCAGAACTATCCTGAGATCTGGAACTAAACCAACTGGGGGAGCTCTGGCCACCAGAGGACTGGTGAGAAATGGTTGAAGAACTGAGCTTTGTACTTGAGACTGAGGTATATGGACTAGAAGCACCTCGAGACAAACCACTGTAACTACCTTCACCCCAAGACACCGGTTGACCTGAACTTTCTGGAAGTAGTACAGGGCTACTTTGAGAAGTGGAAACAGCACCTGGAGCAGATGAACTGCTGTAAGAGATACTTTGAGAGAACACAGGCAAACGGGCTTCTGCTGATTGATGAACAGAGGTTCCCTGGGAGCTAGACACATGCAAACCATCACTGGTGGACTGACCAGAAGTGCCAAGTTCTGCAGCGTAGCTACTACTCCCTCCTTGCATAGAAATAAGGGATCCAGAACCACCTGTAGCATACTGGGTCTCCAAACTTAATCCACTAGCAACACCTGGGACGGTTGATCCAGAGGACATCAAACTACTTGAAGGCTTTTGAACTGGGGGCAGAGGTAAGGAAGCTGAGGCATAGCTGCTTGGAGCAGTCTGGGCATGGGACATTGACTGATAGCTACTAGAACCACCTTTAACAGACTGGAGTAGATTCAACTTTGACCTGCTTTTTAAGGGTTTGTTAGGGAACAAAGTGGAGCCCACTTCTTCAACAGGCAAAGTCCCAGTCACATGGGTCTCTGACATAGAAGACTGGACCGCAAGAGGCAAGGTGTCAGGAGGCTGATCCCATGGGTCACTGGAATAAGCAACCCCTATAGAGTCAAACAGAAAAGACTCATACACAACCCTAATATACAAGATTACTTGCAAGACAAGAGTGGTGGTTACCTCACCTTTAAATCCATCAGCATTCTTCCAAAGTAGCAAGACTACCATCAAGGATAACCTACAAATAATAATAAAAAAACTAAAGCATCTGCAGAGTCATTGACAAACACAGATCAAATGAACAACTCACCTTTTCCATCTTTGACCCATAACAAAAACCCCCAATAGTCACGTTTTCAAATCACTCCACAAAATCTACAAAGCCCAGCATACATGCAGCTACAGGTATGTGTATTTTATAGGCCTTCACCAGTCCAATTAGAGCAAATGACTAATTACATGAAATATTGTTCACCTGGGAACCTGGTCATTAAAAGATAATTGATGCTTGTTTTGTCAAGACTCTGATACCCTCTGCAGTTTAAACATTTTAAAGCAACTAATTAATCCCAGAACATTATTTTCACTGTGTAATGTCTACATAAGATGTGTAAGACACCTTACACAAAATATACCACATCATGTTTTATATACTATATATATATACACACACATACACACACACACACATACATATACACAAACAAATTTTCTCTCTCGCTATTTTGTTCATATTTTCATTTGCAATATATATATATATATATATATATATATATATATATATATATATATATATATTACTTGTCTTAGTAGAACATGGCTAAGCAATACTACAATATTTTCTGGTTAAATGAGTATGCAATTCATATTTTGTAAAGTACTGTTGCGCTAATTACACCAGTATCAAAATAAATCAACACTAAACCATTAATTATATTTGGTTACTATCAGCATGACAGTATTTTATACCACATCAAGGTTTATTTCATGAAGCGAATGTTAACATACATATTTTCAATATAGCATTCATGCATTAGGACAACAATCACTTCATTATGAATTCACTTGACACACTTTAACACAGTACATATATTCATGGCACCAAAATAAATAAAAATAAACATACTGCTTACACAATCATAAATTACACATTTTTTCTACAAAATGTAAAATAACTAACCATACACGACAAAAGATAAATCTATTGCTCAGTGTTTGGTTTTTGTCCTTTGATTTGATTGGGCCACTATGCTTTTCTATTCCTTTGTAATGCATTCTAGAGCTTCTTTTCATACTTCATGTTAAATATGTACTTTTATATATAGTGTATTCAATATAACGATGAAGAATTCATAGAATGCATTAATCCATTATACATTCAAATTGGCACTTCTGAAACATTGGCTGCTTTGTAGTAGCTTTGTCAGCTGCTCTAAAATTTTGCCAGCAAAGAGAAAAATTGGCCTTTCCTGCATTGTTCAGAACACAGTTTGACACTGAGCTACATACACACACAAAACTTTCACACTGCAGTGTAGCAACAATATTCATATAATATTTGCTTTACTATTCAGCAACACTTACATAATAAATCAATACCAAGAGCAGCAATGAAAACTATTGTATTCCATCAATGTACTTGATCTGAGCAGAAAGAGCGAGTAACATCTAAAAGTATAGAGGACAGATTCACAGTTGATTGAGAGACAAAATGAATAAACGTGGAAGGAAGCAATACTAATGTTTGGAGTCTCGGGGATAAAACTCAGCTAGAGTGTTCTGAGGAATCCTCTTCAGCATCTCCTTGGGGAAGATTCTTAACAGCTGCCAGCCAATGTCCAGTGTTTCAAACACAGTTCGGTTCTCATATGCACCTGTGGCACAAAACATGTTAGGAAGTCTGAAGTCACATAATAGTGCTGCCCGTTGCCATTCACATAATTATATATATTACTACATATTAGATATTGTCTTAAGACAAGATTTTTTTTTTAATCATTCCACAGGCGATCTCCTATTGCTATACTTACCCTGGGAAATAAAATTCTTCTCAAATTTCTGTAAGAACTCCAGGTACAACAAGTCATCTGATGTCAGTGCTTCTTCCCCAACCACAGCCTTCATTGCCTGCACATCTTTCCCAATGGCATAGCAAGCATACTGCAAAAGATGAGAAATAATTGAAATCAAATTTAAATCTCGATGTGCTCAATGTGCTCAAAACATCAGATGGATAAAATAAACTAATATTTAATATTTTTCTTTATTTATTTATTGAGAGTTTACGCTACAGTTTAAAGGTTTGGGGTTAGCAAGATTTTTTTTTTTGTTTGTTTTTCTTCTTTTTGGAAGAATTTGATTTTTTTTTTTTTTTAACAAGGAGGCAATAAATTGATCAAAAG
The DNA here is from genome assembly GCF_018340385.1 of Cyprinus carpio. NCBI lineage: Eukaryota > Metazoa > Chordata > Actinopteri > Cypriniformes > Cyprinidae > Cyprinus > Cyprinus carpio. Next base: position 9,110,951 of record NC_056606.1, on the reverse strand, counting down.
TAACAAAAAAAAAAACTACATATTTCTTTCAAATAAATGCTGTTCTTTTGAACTTTAAATCCATCAAAGGATCCTGGGAACTTCATCCCTTTTCCACAAAATTAATAAGCTACACAACTGTTTTATACTACATATTAAAATGATTTCTGATGGATCACTTGACTCTGAAGCCAGGAGTAATGATGCTGAAAATTCAGGTTTACACCACAAGAATAAATTACATTTTATAATATATTCAAAGAGAAAACTATTTTAATTGTTATTAAATATTAATTAAATTATATATATATATATATATACACACACACACACTGTGAAAAAGATGGGGGATGCCACACACACAAACACACATCACATATATATATATTATGTATATATACACACATATATATTATATATATATATATATATATATATATATATATATATAAAAAGTGTCTACACTTAGACATGTTAGTTATATATATATGCGATCACCGATACAGATCATTTAAATTGATACTCCTTTTATAGTGATAACCATCATTTTCATCATGTAAAATTATTTATAGTGATACTCTTTTTATAGTGATACTCATTTGTAAAAAATATATATATTTATCTCACCTAAATGTTTGATAACGCAGTGCTTTTTTTTTTGTTTTTTCAATCGTGCAATTGTAGCACAATAGCACAAGCCTGATTCTGTGAGCTGTATGTGAGGCGGATTTTTATGCCAGGTTCACACATACTCTTGTTTGCAGTGCTTTGTACTTTCACACTGGCTGTTTACAACCAACACAACATTTATCCATTATTCTGATTTCAAATCCAAACATTGTTACTGAAAATACATTTTCAGCATTGTGTTTCTTTTTTTTTCCCACAGTACAGTAATACAATCTTTCATAGATGTGTTTAAACATAATAAATATAAGCAACACATCATTCAATGCTTTTTACTTTTGCATCTACTGCTAGATTTACATATTAAGTTGCTCAAGCAAGTGGCAAAATATTTAAACTACTTTTCTTATGTTATCACAAACATTCTAAATGAAAACTTACCATTTACAGAAACCGTCAGCTCTACTGCCTTTTCTTTTGCATTTAAATCTTTATTACAAGCAATCCAGCGGTTTATAAAGAACTTTGTTTTCCTACCTCCACGGGTGCCATCTATTATTGCCTTGTTCATCTAAAAATGCTCTTTTCCTTTAAACCTACCCAAAAAGACATGTGTTGACTGTGAAACACAGAAGACTTTAATTATAGGCATTAATGGTGCAATTACTACATTTTTGTGTCAATCCATGTTCATATTTACCGCAAACAATGCACTGTCACTTTAATTCAAACTCACTTAAACTCGGCGATGCACCGCTCATGAAACGCACTGCCAGACCGGCAACCGTGTGCAGTGTGAACGCTCTGATCCATTAACATGAGCGCAGAAAAAAACACACTGCGCATACACTGCTAACGGAGTATGTGTGAACCTGTCGTTATGTGTGTGCACTTCAAGTTTGCATGGAGAGCGCACGGGTGCTGAATGGTTAAACACTGGCAAGAATTGAAAAGAAATTGAAATTACGTCTTGCATAAGGTTTTCAAATTACTTAAGTTATTTAATGAAGAAATATGAATTGTACCTCAACCTTCAGCATTATAATTATTTCACCCGCGCCGGACAGAGACTGGGACGCACGTCGTGCCAAACCTCTCACGGCAGGCACGTCATCAGCTTGAGATCGGTTACTGAGATCGGCCTTTATAGAGACCGCCGATCAAAGATCCCAAAGCGATTATCGGCAGATAGTGATTGGTAGCTGATCAATCGGGGCACTAGTAATTATGCATAATTTATTGCTATTATAATAGTAAGTACATGTAGTGTGTAACAAGGACACCTTAAATTGTTACCAAAAATTTAAATATTGTAAGAAATAATTAGCAAATCTAAAATGAGTCCATACTTACCAGCTGATTAGAGACATCTGAGTGGTCTTTGCGTGTCATTCCTTCACCAATGGCTGACTTCATCAATCGAGACAAAGAAGGTAGTACATTGATGGGAGGATAGATCTGTATAGAAATATCAACAGTTGCTATTAAACAGCACAAAGGATTCAATAATGTTCAAAATAAATAATATTCAGACTATGTTTCCATTACTCGCCTGTCTGTTATGAAGCTGCCTGTCCACATAAATTTGACCCTCAGTGATGTAGCCGGTTAAATCGGGAATAGGATGAGTAATATCTGTGGACAGGAGATTAAATTAAGCAAGTAAACCATTTATGATGATTAAAGTATTAAAAGAGGAGTAGGAAAAAGTACTGTAGGTTTGCTAACCATCATTGGGCATAGTGAGGATCGGGATTTGGGTGATGGAGCCATTGCGTCCCTCTACACGTCCGGCCCTCTCGTATATTGTTGCCAGATCAGTGTACATGTAACCTGGGAACCCACGTCTACCAGGAACCTCTTCTCTAGCTGCTGAGACCTTCAAGATGATAGGGGTTAATGTACAGTCACGAGTAGCATGTTTAGCCCTGACGCTAATGGCTGACAGTATAAATTCACTAGGGATGCCAAAACGATTAATCGCAACCAAAATAAAAGTTTACGTAATATATGTGTGTGTACTATATATATTTATATGCATATATAAATATGCATACACATGTATACTGTATATTTAAGATATGTTTATATATTATGCAAACACAAACTCTTATTTTGGAAGAGATTAATCGAAATTAATCGATTTGACAGCCCTAAAATTAACACATCGTACCTCTCGTAAAGCCTCAGCATAAGAGCTCATGTCAGTCAATATGACCAGCACGTGTTTCTCACACTGGTAAGCCAGAAACTCAGCTGAGGTAAGCGCAAGGCGAGGGGTGATGATGCGTTCAATCCTGCAACAGGAAATCAAACATTTTGGTCCAAGTCACATTAAAATACTTTTTCTGAATCATTATTTACTCACGTTCATGTCATTCCAAACCTGCATGACTTTCTGAAGAATTGTACTGGTTGTTCTTCTGTAACGCATTTAATTTTCGTTCACTTCGAATCATTTAGACCAGCGGTTCTCAGTTCCAGTCCTCGGAATATCATGGCGGAATATCCCGTGATGCCCACTTCGCAGAGCACTGATTTAGACTATGGATGTTTTTATGGTGCTTTTATGCATATTTGAATCCCAAAAGTCTATATGTGTTTGGAATGACATGAGAGTGACGTAAGTAAATTATGACATTATTTCATTTTTGGGTGAACTATGCGTTAATCGTTCAAGAATATTTGAGAGGATACTGACGTGGGATCATTGGCCAAATTTAAAAAGAGGCACACATTGTCCATGGACCCGTTCTCTTCGAAATCAGACTTAAAAAATCTTGCTGTCTCCATGTTGACCTAAAGACACAAGTAACTTCATGAAGATTTCCCATTGGTATGGATGTAGACTTTTAATCAGAAGTGCTCCTCACCCCCATGGCAGCAAACACAATGGCAAAGTTCTCCTCACTGTAATCCATCACATCTTTGGACTTCTTCACCAATCCTGCCTGACGACAGATCTGTGCAGCAATCTGAAAAACAGTTAAATTACAGTGTGAGAGAAAAAACAGGTTCAATTGTTAGGTAATTAGTCTTGAATTAAAATGGCCATTTTGGGTATTTTGCATAATATTGCTAATTATATTGTTAATTACCATTAACATCAAGATGGTGCCACAAATGGCAGCCACAATGCTGAGCTTCACAATTCCTCTGCTGTTTTTGTTTGTTTTTTCTGTGTGTTTTGTCATTCTTCTTCTATAAGTTTTAGTTTTAGACAAACTCCTTAACATTATGCAACACATCCCAGACAGTATTTTTCTGTTTTTGAATTATTCAGACGTTTTGTTGGACCATCATGAACAGCACTTTAACAACAGTGGAGTCATTCAGATTCCTGGGCACCACCATCTCTCAGGACCTGAACTCACATAGACTTTAAAAAGGCCCAGCAGAGGTTGTACTTCCTTCGCCAACTGAAGAAATTCAACATGCCACAAGAGATGCTGAAACAGTTCTACTCGGCCATCATTAGGTCCGTCTGTGTTCATCCATAACTGTCTGGTTTGGTTCAGCTACCAAATCAGACATCAAAAGACTACAACGGTCAGTTAGGACTGCTAAGAGGATTATCAATGCCCCTTAGCCCTCCCTCCGAAAACTTTACATCTCCAGAGTGAGGAAAGGGGCTAACAAAATCACCTTGGACCCCACACACCCAGCCCACTCTCTCTTCCAGCTGTTGCCTTTTACCAGAAGAACCAGGCACAAGAATAGTTTTTCCCTGCAGGCTATCTTCAGCCCGAACAACTAAAACTTCCATAACTATACATTGTTCATCATAAATGACACATTTATGTTTATACATAGAATTCAAAATTTCTACATTTGTAAACTGCACACTTGTAAATAAAATACTTGCACACTTGTAAATAACATATCTGTACATCCATTGAAACAATTTAAAAACATTTCTACACTTCTACGTCTGCAGCTATATAGTGCATTATTTAATTTAAAGTTTTTCTTATTAATTATATTCCATATATATATATATATATATATATATATATATATATATATATATATATATATATATATATATATATATATATATATATAACATCCTTCTTACATTTAAGATGAAAAACAGAAGAAAATAAAACATTTAAAAAAACAACAACAACAGCAGCAGTCTTACCTCATTGTGCGGTAGACCAGCTGCAGAAAAAATTGGAATTTTTTGGCCTCTTGCAATACTGTTCATTCCATCAATGGCAGAGATGCCAGTCTGGATCATTTCCTCAGGATAAATACGACACTGAGGATTAATCGGCTGACCTACAGGAAGCAGGAGGAAATCGGATGGTACACATATCATCAATACTCAAAAATGCCACTGATGACTATTTGTGAGCGTAAAAATTTATGTGGCCTCATTGAAATGTACCATTAATGTCTAAGTATTCCTCCGCCAGCACCACAGGTCCTCGATCAATTGGCTTTCCTGAGCCGTTGAAGACCCGACCTGTAACAGACTTATTGTTTTAGCAAGTACACATGATAAAAAATATCACCTGGCTTCAGCATGTATCCTATTTTCTTCTTACCCAGCATATCCTCAGACACAGGGATGCGCAAAATGTCCCCAGTAAATTCACATGTGGTTTTTTTGGCATCGATACCAGATGTTCCCTCAAACACCTAAAAATGAAATAATGAGGGATGATACTGATCAGATTTCCGCAATGGAGGATTTAAAAAAAAAAAAAAAAAAACAGGTATTTCAGAAGGTCTCGTTCCCTGACCTGGACCACAGCTTTGGAGCCTGTGACCTCCAGCACTTGTCCGCTCCTCTTGGTGCCATCAGGTAGAGTCAGATGAACAATCTCAGCAAACCTGGGGAACTGAACTACATGTTACTAAACAACCAGTTAACATTACATCAAGAACTTTAGTGTAATCCAGTACTTTCCAAACAAATGAGATGATTGTCTTCTCTTCTGAATGCATGGTTATAAAAATAATTTTCTTAGCTTCTGAATGCATGCATATAAAGACAATAATGAACATCTCAGTAATGGTACATCTGTACAGCTGTAACTAGATGGATTATTGAGAAGAAGTGACCAAGTTGTCCTTACCATTTACATGAAAATATTTTATATAGGTTTTTATTTTATATTTTATACTCTATAAGCAAGCAGACAGCTGTGGTGCCACATTTGGATGCATTATGTTTCTAAAACACAATAAAAATCAGACATGTAACAACGGTAATAAATAATATAGAAATCCAATACCTTCACTTGATCCAAAATCACCAGGGGTCCATTAACACCAGCAACAGTTTTATATCAAACAAAAACAAAAAAAATAAACTTCAAAATATTTTATTACACAAACAAAAACAAACAACCTAACAAAAAAAAAATTATAAAATTTATAAACTTAATATCATAAACAAAAATTATTAAACACTGCATTAAGAAAAATAAATACAGTAGAAAAATAAAGCACATATCACCTAATAAAATATGACATCATGTTATGGTCAAAGTGTCTTAAAAAGAAAAATAAAGAAAAAGAATGAGAATGTCATAACATACAAAAACATAAAACCTAAAAGGAAATAAATAACATAGATGCTCATAATCAGAAACTCAAAAGTCATGATGCTTTAAAAATGTGTTTTTCCTAACATTTTATTTATTTGCTCAAGTTTAAGAAAATAGCCTAGGGTTTTTTTTTTTAAACTAAAAACCATATTTGAGAATTAACCAGTTTAAATATCAAATCTGTTGAAGCTCCTTGCATGTTGTGATGTCATCAGTGCATCTGATGATGCTGCCATCTATGGCAAGCCAATTAAACATTATTCCTTATAATTAATCTGTATATTTGTTGTAAAACAACAACACAAAATTAGTAACCAGGATCATACTCTCTAGCAACTAATCTTTAGATACTAATACCAGACATTGTAGATATATAAAGACGGTGCACTCATATTACTCATGAATAGCTTCAATGATCATCGATTCACGCTCATCACAGAGCGCTCACACAGAAACACACAAGAGCATTTGAAAGCCACGTCTATCAGCTGATCCATCACCGTCAGCAGATCCCTAATATATCTGCACATAGACGGATCCACTGATATACGCGGCTTTCAAACACTCCCGTGTGTTTCTGTATGAGTGCTAGGTAGGGATGGGTATCGTTTATGGTGTTATTTTAATGACAAATGTCGAGAGTACAATTATTGTAGTGCGAAAGCACATTAATACAATGCACAAGCACAAATCTCTCCGCTCAAACGCGGATTTCCTTTGCTCTCGCACAAAACCGGACGCGAGCCCTCAGATCCAAGCTGCTCTTGCCCAGAGAGAGTGTGCACACTTAAAACATGTCTCTCCTCTTGCTCAAACCTTGTCCTGTGCACTCACAAATCTTTCTATGCCCATGCGCTAGATATGATTTATTTTCACACTTGAATTAAACATTGTCAAAATGTATCAACCAATCAGATTTCAAAGATGGGTCTGTAATTTCTTTACAATTTAATACTACTTAGTCATAATAATCAAATAAATCAATTGGGTGCTTGGATGATTTGGAAATAACCTAGTTTAACAGTTTGGTAAAACCTCTCTGAACGATTTATCTAAACACATACTTTTTCTTATAAAGTAACATACTCCTGTAATAATTATAGATACTATTTAAAGGACTACTCTAAATGTTAAAACGGCTTGCCATGAAGCCGTCACGATGCAGATCGTGCATGCATAAACCTAAAACCTGCACCATGTTGATTTTTTTTTAATTATTATTATTATTATTATTATTATTATTATTATTATTTAACGTCATATGTGGTGAAAACCAAACCAATCATAAAATTGATGTTAAGATCATGCAATTAGACGTAAACAATATGCATTTGCAAGGAAAATATTCTCTAGTTAGTAAGCTGGCCCTGAATTCACTTGATTGCATATTTGGATCACAGGTGTAACATTACATAATATGAAAAATGCTACGAATTAGAAGCTAAATGTCTGCAGCTGAAAATAACGTGATGATGATGATTAGCAGATGCAGTGTAAATACAGAGCGCGTCATTCATTCGTTGCGGCATACACACATCATCTGATAGCTACGGGGATGGGTTTCTGTTTGTGCGGGCCCTTTATAGTCAGCACTGGTCACTCACTTAATCTCGGCTGAGAAATGTAGTCACGAGTCACGGCGAGGACATTTTCCCGAACGGCGATGTGTTTGCTCCCGGTAACAGCAGATGATATTTCACTCACGGCTCCGCTCACCATTCCTCTAAGAGCCTTCATGATGACTATACTACACAGAAAAACACAGCTGTAAACTCAGCGTGAGAACACGGCTGCTCATGCGCAATAGTGCTTATGTGGTTCTCCCCCTTCCCTTTTCAAAAATCGACGCAGTGAACGATGACGCCCTCTAAAGGTGTCAACTTGTGAACAGTATAATATGCTTTATTATGTTTCATATTATTAGAATAACAACGTGAGTAAAATATGATATGAATTGAAAATTCAGAAAAAAATATTTCAGAATTTAAGCGTATTTCTGTTTCCATTTTGCTAAATTATACCAGCTCTAAATTAACTTTGATAGATAGATAGATAGATAGATAGATAGATAGATAGATAGATAGATAGAAATTCATTATATATGTACTTCAAAATTAGTTTAAATAATATAATTATTATTTTTACAATTATTATAAAATTATTAAAAAAGCCATATTTACGACTACATATTAATTTACAAAAAAAAATTCAAAGTGCTTAAAACCGCACTACCATTCATATTTTAACAAAAAATATTGATATTTAAAACGTTATGTCTTTATTTGTCAACAACTGATTTTCTTGCATGTTTTATTGCAAATTCAACAAACAAATTCCACTTTTCATAATAAGTCCTAAAATTGTTGAACAAAAAAACTATTACTATTAATTGGCAAAACCAAGGATATTCCATCTTTCTTGTAACAAAAATAAGAGAAACAATCAAAAGCATTTCATTTCTTTTGGGTAAAAGTAGAAAAAAAAACAACAACAGCAAAACAAACAGATTTTATAATATAAAAATCAGTCTACACATCCAATTTAATGTATCCTTCTCTCATATTAAACCTATACTGTATAATTACATTGAATGTTACACAATTACAAGGCAAAACATTTTGATTCCATTTTGTATCTTGCAACATGATCAAATCCAATAAAAGGTCATTCTTTTACTAAACTAATGACAATTTATAATACAAGAATGACTAGTCTCTCATACAGCATAACCAAACCTGCTGTCATATTTTGCAGTGCTGTAGCTGGTGTTAGTGGAGGGCGGATGCTCATTTTGGGTTTGGCCCACCTGGCTGTAGGCCACACCTGAGCGGAAGCTGGAGATTCGGCTGGTGGGGCGACTCTCAGGTGCAGGAGCATCCTCTCTTTAAGAACAGAAAGAAAATAAAAAAAAAGATCAGAGCCAGAAAGTCTCATTATCTTCATCAAACTTCACATAACTGGATTCATGAAGAAAAATGGAGGGGTTGATATCACCTAATCTCATTGGAGAACTCTTTCTCATGTTGATTCCAGTTACATTTGAAGATTAGAAGCCATATAATGATCAGAAGGATCATGATGAGCAGTAAACATCCAACAACGGTTCCTGTGATGACCCCTGCTCTGTTAGGAGCTGTGGAAGATTGAGAAAATGATTATGAGAAATCAGCATAAAATCACCAGAGTGTGTCTATGTGCTTCACTTACGCTTCATAGCTTGAAGGTTAAGCCGACAGCTCTCTTTCCCAACAGCACTGGAAACTTCACAGGAATAGACACCGGAGTGGCTTACAGAGTGATTACTGATCAGAAGTTCTCCTGTGACGGAGTCTAAATGTATAGAGAGAATAAAAAAAAAAGATTTTCAGTCATCCATAAATCTATAGGGTTTTATATACATTTATTTTTCTCATATGTAGAAATGTTATTATAATGCATATCGATCACCAGTGACAGTATAATATGCTTTATTATATTTCATATTATTAGAATAACAACATAAGTAAAATATTAGTTGAACTGAAAATTCAGGAAAAAATAATTTCAGAATTTAAGCATATTTATGTTTCATTTTGCTTGAATGATACCAGCTCTAGATTACATTAACTTTGTACAAATCCAGATGATCATGTTCTCCAGCATGATTTGACAATGAACATCTAGCCATCTGTACAAATCTCTCATTTTGTAATTGGCAAAACACCCATTTGGACTATTATATATATATATATGTGTGTGTGTGTGTGTGTGTGTGTGTGTGTGTGTGTGTGTGTGTGTGTAAATGTGTATATATATGGTGTATATAAACGATTAATTGCCGATATATATATGTATAAAAGTCTATATTTCTGTTTGGATAATATAACTGTATTATTGTAATCCTATTGAGCTTCAATGACAATTACATCAATTCCACCACACACAAACAATAACACACTTAAATGGTATAAATTTTTTTATTAAACAAATGTAGATTTTATATTTTTTAAAATATTTTTATATATTATATCATTGTTTATTTTATATTATTTTATTTTAATTAGGTGCTAATTAACTAGGTTAATTAGGTCATTTCAATGCATTCCAAAAAAAAAAAAATAATTCCACTAGACATAAAACAAATAATTTGCGTGATATATTATATCATAGGCTCAGCATTGTTCTGCAAAAGCCATAATTTAGATATTAAAACATCACTAAAGAATCACTGGAGAAGAAAGAAGCATGTCATTACAATACTTTACCAGCAGAGGTAGCACTTACTCTGAATGGCATCTGGAGGAATGGGCCCTCCACTCTCTCTCCTCCATGAATACATCAGAGGTGCGGTGCCTTCATCTGACCTGCAGCGGAGAGATGCTGGTTCACCCACAGCTTCACCACCATCAACCCAACACTTTGGCACAGATGGCCTCACTGCCACAAAGAAAGGTGAAAAAATTCTTGCATTCACAATCAACTCAATACTTCAGCACAGGTGACCTCACTGCCACAAAGAGACTGTTATAATTCACCCATACAAATTCAAAACTGTTTATATAATTGCTTTGTGCAATTTTATAGGGAGCCAAAAGAACTTCTGAGTAGTGGTACACGGCTATTATCTTCAAGGACCGCTCTTTAAAATAAACCTTTCAGAGGAAAAATCTTTCTCAAACTGTTTGGCCCTTTTCAACAGCTCTGAGTTTGCCTGAACACATCTCCGTTTCTATTGATCGAATGAACTGACAGCCCCGCCCCCAAACACACACCATTGGTTGACCCCCTTTGTTGCCGTGTAGGGCTGGTCAGGATTCTTAAACATTTCGCTTTGATATTATGGCAGTGGTGTCCTTAAATGTTGTCTTTGCATATTAAGCTGGGAAACTGAGTCTCACACATTCACAGAAAATAGCTTACTTCCATGTTGCAAAATAAGGTTGATACAAAGACTGGATATATGTGACATTACCCATCACAATCAGTGATATTTTCCAGCTGTCAACTCCAGGTGCCTTTTTGACTTTGCACTGATACGTTCCAGCATGACTGACTGACAGCGAGGCAATCGATAGAGATGCATCTCCCTGGGAAGGGTCTGTAGCTGTGAAGTCCACTCCTTTCATTAAATCAGAGTCACCATGGGTGTATTTCCTTCCACCTGTGTATGATATGATCTAATAATATTGAAATTTAAGCATCAGTGAGATGTTCAAAACAGTGCCTATAAGGGAGGCCAGTTTGTCATTTATTTCAAGGATAGGAAGCAGTGACAGATCGCCTTACACACCATCTGGTCTTTTTTTGTGGTGTCTGGGCTGACAACTGACCACTCAATGTCAAGCTCGCCTATGTCTGCTTGACTTGACGTGTAGGTGCAGTCTAGATTAACCGGATCCCCTTGAGCCATCTGAATAGTTTGTGGCCCACTGGAGGTCACTTTCATTGCTGCTGTCACATCTGCAAAGTATGGCAAGAGATTCATGTGCATCCATCTGCAAAATTCTCAGAATGAGTTCAGTCATGACGCCAGTTTATGTGCCATCCTGCAAGGCTAATCAGTATCATTCATTTTGAATACGTGTTTTTTTTTTTTTTTTTTTTTTTTTTTTTTGAGTAAAATAGGGTTGTGGTAAACATTATGTGAAGAAACTTCAGTGTTTTGATACATATTTTCTATGGAGGCCTATTTCCACCACATGAGAAAAAAAAATCATGCTTTGGTAAATTATAATTATGAGATAACAAGTTACAATTACAAAAAAAAACAAAAAAACATAATTATTACATAAAGCCGGAATTATGAGATCAATAGTCATAATTATGACAGAAAAACAATTATGACAAAGTTGAAAATTATGAGATAAAAATACAATTATGACAGAAAACTCAATTATGACAGTCAAATTATATGAGATAAAAAGTTATAATTAAAAAAAATATTACATAATGTCAAAATTATGAGATAAAAAGTCATAATTTTGACAGAAAACACACAATTATTACAAAGTCAAAATTATGAGATAAATAGACAATTATAATAGAAAGTGCACAATTATGACAAAGTCTAATTATATGAGATGATAAGTCATTATTATGAAAAAATAAGGATTATGTGATAAGGTCATAAATATCACATAAAAACGTATAGTATCTAATTTTGGCTTTTTATGCCAAATGTGACTTTATAGGTCATAATTTTGACTTTTTATTGACTTTTTATTATCATTATTACTTAGTATCTTAAAATGTTTACTTTTTCTTATAAAAATTACTTTTTTTCTTACATGAAAGAAATTGGCTTCCATATTATATACATTCAAACCTTCAATATACAGACTACAACAAAACCTCACATCCTTGAAAGTGGACTTGAAAGTAACTTTATAAACTTTACATAAATTGAAAACTGCGATTCAAAAAAAAAAAAATAAAAAAAAAAATCCATGGCTTGAAAATGCCAGCTGTCTCGTTTAATGAATTACCAATGGACTACAAACATCTTCAAACTGTACCTGTAAATACAGTTTACAGATAATTTTCTTTTAAATGTGATATATTGAAGCTTCAAACCAGAAATAATTCATAAGCATAACTATAGTCTTTGGATTGTTCTTTTCTTTCTAGGTCCTTTTTTTCTCTGTCATTCAAAGTCCAAGGATGATCATTTTCAATTAGCCTGTAATTCCCAAATCTCTCATATTCCTGGTTTCATGCTGACAGTCTGACCTGGTGCTCACTCATGAATGATTCATATGAGCTCATATAATGAAACTCTCCAAATGACTAATATCTGGATTTGGTCCAAATGCTTGTGAATAAATCCCATCATACATCCATGACTTGGATGAAGGAAAACTTTCAGGCCTAATTGAGGAACTTTAGCTGTGTTGTGAGCAGAATGTCAAATTAACCTGGCCTAGAATGTGCTGGAATTCAAGTTTCAAAGTACATCAAGTATTTTATTTTATTTATTTATTTTTTTTGCGAAGAAACTTACTTGCTTTGAGAAAAAGCATGGCGAGCGCAGTCAGTATCATAAATGAGGACGACGGGGACAAACTTGTAAGTCTAACACAAGGCCATTTCAGACATCTGTGAAAGATGAAAGCAAAAAGACAGCAAAAGCTAAGAAGAACATGACTGAAAGTGGCTGTGAGGAAGATAATGAGCATGTCTTGCTGGATACCATATTTTGTACTTTCAATGGTAACACATACGTTGTGTTGCAGCAGTGTTTTTGTACATTCCCGTTTGAACACCTTTCTTTGTGCCACTTTCTCCCATTCAGCTGATTACAATTTTTAAGACACACGCTTGAGCCTAGAAATGAAAAGAGACTGCAAAAAGGATATTTACACCAATAATTCACTTTACTAGTGAATTTTCAGAAACCTTTAGGTTCTCTCAAAGTTATGAACAAACATTCTTCTAATAATGTTTGTTAGAATATTTGTTCAAAGTTATCTTAGTAATATTCTTCAAAAGTTTTCGCTCAAAAACATTATTTATATATTTATATATTGCTATTTTATATATATATATATATATATATATATATATATATATATATATATATATATATATATATATATATATATATATATATATATATATAATATATATTTATATATTTTTATTTTTATATATTATATATTTAGATTTTCTTTTTTTTCTGTAACATTTTTGTTTGCCATTCATCTGTTACATGTTCAGTGTTACTAGTTTTACAATGTTCAGAATGACCATTTAAAAGCAACGCTCCCATAATGTTTGCAAAATTATAAAATGGAAAATTCTTAAAAAAATTGTTCCCAGTCAAAAATAACCAGGCTTTCAAAAACTGCTATATTATCACTAAATCTGTGATTCAATTCAGGTGTTTGTATTTCAATTAACACAGGCTTTTTGGAACTGATTGGTTGTAGGCCTCATCGATCTGAGCTGGTAAACAAATCCGCAAAAAAGTTACTGATAAGTTGTTGAAATACACAAAATGATGACATTTTAGGAAGTTGTTATACCCTGTGTGAACAAAGTTAGAAGGTTTTAGTCCAATGTGATAACATTAACTAGCATTTTTGGGGAAAAGAATATCTTCTCTTGGTCAAAATGACTGGAACACAGCAAAAACAAAACAAACAACAACAACAACAACAAAAACACTACATTTTAAACGATTAGATAACGTTTGGATACATTAGCAAAACATTACAGCTTGTTTTAAAGCACTTCAATGGTAGTGTACATGTATCTTACATATAAAAAGCAAAAATAGGACACAAATCCTGGAAAAAAATGTTATATCACAGCAAAAGTCAAAAATACACACCTGTTGTGACCCGAAGACATTTTTCCACAATCACAAAGCGAAAAGTTTCTTATCTGCTTTCCTTTGATGAGAGAGAAGAACATATCTTTGTTGCTTTTCTTTTTGTAAAAAACTCCATTCTTCCTCCTACACTATTTTGAGAGCCTGTAACCTCACTGTTCAGCTAAATCTATCCTGTACCATACATTATACAACACAAGAAGAAACGTTTTGGCTGCTTGTGCTGATTGACCATAACAACAGATTCCTCTGTGTGCAAAGGTTTAAAGAAAATAGGCCCTAAAAACAGATATTTTTGCAATTATACATAGACTTACACATAGAGGGCCAGTCTCTCTGCATTAGTCGTCATGCACGTCACCTTCTGAATGGCTCCACTGTGAGACAACAAGCCTCTTCTGGTATCAAGTGAAGGTGGTGCCATGGTTATGTGGTCCATAGAGACTGGTCTCAGGTGACAACTGGTTACTCCACTCAGAAAAACAAAGGACAGAATAATAAATTATTGGAAAGTTTCATTATATCAACATGCAGAGGGATTGTTTAATGCAATGTGTTTATTGGCAATAAAGGTTTATTTTTTTTATTTTTTATTATTTTTTTTGCTATGCACAGTGCATCTTTACCAAGCTAACATGCAGTGAAAGTTCACCTAAAGGTGGTTCCTTTACAAAGAACAGCGAGGCTCATTCATGCCAACCTAAATAGGCCACTGCAACCTTATCTTTAAGAAATGCCCATGCTTTTTAAAAATCTAACTAGTATTATTAACATAAATGAAAATGTGAATGAAAGATCATGAAAAAGACATACATTTAGGACATTTAGCAGCTGCTCTGGCGACTTTGGCTTCACATATGAGACTCAAATGGTTAACAGATGGCAATTATGCAGCTCAGTAAGACTGCTGGGAAAAGAAATGTTTCCTAAAATTATAAATAAACAAATTACACTGTTTGGATCAAAGGTTAGCAGGTTATTCATATAGTTATGTGGTAAATATAAGAATTTTGTACTTATGTTTACAGTAGCACATATGAACACGAGATCTCAACTTTTACTGTGCAGGTAAGGTAACCTAAAAATGTTTTTCTTGCATAATTAAATTTATCAAAAATTCCCTTTTTTTCCTCATATTATTTAACATGACAAAGCTACAGTACATGTATTTGAAAGTTAGCAAAAATTCCCTTTTTTTCTGATGGTTACAGTTTCTGTTGGCCAAATCAATGGTTTCATATTTTTGTAAATGCTAAATATGTTGTTTTACATAATTGTCTTACTATTTTATTACTATAACTATTTTATTACACCATTTTAGTACTATTGTACTTACTATTGCTTTATTTTCTGTTTAAGTACACATTTTTGTTTACATTGTTTGCAATTGCCATTTGGTTTGACATTTTGTTGTCTAATGTATGCAATTCACTTTTTTCATGTCTTTTCATTCATATTTGTTGGGGTGTTTTATATAATACTTCACACTTTTTGGCCTCAGTGTCTTCTGGTGTGCCCCAGTCAATGTTCCGCTTAATCAGGGCGAAATGCCAAGTGTGTACTTTACATGTCCAGCAACAAGTGTGTGTAATAAAGCCGTTAATTCAACTTTCTTGGCTTAGCAGTTTCTCTGCAGGACAGTCGAGGTGTTTTATTTGCCCGTGCAACGGATCTGACTGTGCTGTTTGCTCAAGCCGCTGCAGGAATGATGAGTGAGGAACAGTTTGACGTGGTTGTGGTCGGTGCAGGCCTTTCCGAACTCAGCATGGCCCGCAGGCTGCAGAAGAGACACCCGCAACTCAGTGTCATGGTTCTGGAGGCCAGAGGTGCGTCGAAAAAAGACAAAAAGAAAAGAAAGACTTTATCTTAGATATCCTTGTTAATGAGCTATATACTGTAGGTCCGCTTTCATAGCTATACAAAATGCAAAGTTTTTTGTTGTTATTATTATTATTTTTATTATTATTATGTTGTTGTTTTTTCTTATTTGCTGCACACAGACCGTGTCGGAGGATGAAGTGTAAGTAAAGACCTGCCAGCTGCGAATGGCGTTGACCAGTGGGACATGGGGGGACAGTGGGTGTCCAGGTAAGCATTTCACATTTTAAAATAACTGTTATTATTATTGCATGTTTCGGGGAAGGTTTTTAATGTCACTTTATGCAGAGTTGAGACACACTTTTAGACTCACGTTTTCTCTTCACAAAAACAAATCTCATGCATGTTCTCCACGCTTTGCTTTGGGTTTCCTTCTGGTGCTCTGGTTTCACCCAAATCCAAAGACTTGATAGCTGAATTGGAGACATTAAATTGTCCGTAGGTATGCATGCTTGTGTGTGTTGTCTCAGTGTTGGACTGGACAAATGTCCAGTGTGTTTCCCTGTCCACGGCCCAAAACGTTGAGACAGGCTCCAGCATTGCAGCAGAAGACAAATGGTTTGAAAAATGGATGGAAGAGGCTTGATTGGGCTAAGTGCCAAAAGAGTTGTGTGACCTCAAACCAGGTATGAATTTAAAACCTGTCAAAAGCCAAATGCATGGAAGTTGTGGGCATTATTATTTTCAAATTTCAATGCCTTGATAAATACTTCCTGCAGCGCCCAGCTTTTATGATTTACTATTATGTTGCAGATTCTGCCAATTATATGAATTGGAAGTAATACTTAGCCTATGTTTCCATTCCAAAGAAGTCATAACAGCATGACAGTCGTTGTTCAATGAAGATAATATAACCAAAAAAAAAAAAAAAAAGTAGACTAAAATATTTCATTAAATAGCCTACGTTTGATGTTGGACAATCAGAATTTATAGACAAATAGCCTATATTTTAAGAACATTATTAAGCAGCTTACTGGCATACAAAAAGTATTTTCGTAGCTTCATAACATTACAGTTGAACCAATGACTATTTAATCAATATCTTTACTACCTTGCTGGACCTTGAATGTGTCAGGTGCTGTCTGTGCAAGGTCAAAAAGCTCTCTAAAACTAAAACCATCCCTTTAATTTTAGGCTTAAGGATCAGATTTTTATTTAATTTAACAGGAAACAACACACATTGGTGTAACTGGCCTTCTGATCCAAAACCTTACTGAAATATAGTGTTTGTGACAACTAACCCCAACTTGCTTGTTTCTGAGGTGTAATAATTGGAACATCCCAAAAGCTTGTTTAAGCCTAGAGGCATTAAAAACGTGTTTCCAAGCAAGATGTTTATAGCAGTAATCCACCACCCGAACTATTAGAAAAATACCCCGAGCTACTCTCAACATCCACCGAGATCAATAAACAGTCTCGCTGCGTTGTCTTCTGTTGTGTGGGCGTATTCAAAAGCCGCGCGCTTCAGTGAAACATTTGAATCTCAAAAGCGCGCTCGGCGCGGGGGCGTGGTCGCATTAGTAGATAGATAATGAAGGGAGACGTGAAAAACGGACATCGCGTTGTTTTCATATGGATTACTTTATCACAGAATATTGTTTTCAGCAGCACTTGTTTAGTTTAAAAGTAGACATGTCAGGCTTTCTATAGATATCTCTCTCATGTCTCTGTGTTGAGTATTCACTGAGTTACAGTTTATTTTAATGACGCATTTGTATCTGAAGATCAGCGCAGACAAAGGCTGCAGACAGCACTCCTTGTTTGTTATCTTTATTTTATAAGTGCACAAAGTTTTGTTGTTATTATGTCTGTATACAAAAAAAAGTAGACCCTTTACAGATTCGATTGATGTATTGCACTTATCTGTACGATCAAAACTGAAAGTGTAATTTAAGTTCTTTTCGGGGTTATCAGGAGAAAATACCCCAAAACGCGTATACGCGTTAATCGACTCCAGAGGGTTAAATGAGGGCAAGCAGGATTTTCATGAACTTACACAGAGTTGATTTAAAGGAGGCATCTGGCTGCCTTTAGATGTCCGAATGTGTGCAGAAACACGCTTACTGGTAATTTATTTGTAGCTCGCAGACCCATGTCACGGAGCTTATTCGAGAGGTTGGTCTGGAGGTCTTTCCACAATACACTGAGGGCAAGAAGGTGCATCACGTGGGTGGTCCGCATGCCAAAATCAAAACGTACATCACTAGAATACTGTCATACTCCCCCTCACCCTGCTGGACTTCACCCAGATTCTGTGCCTTCGTTTGAGAAACAGCACCATCTCATCTGACAAAGTGCCGGTCCACAATAGAATTATTCGTTTTTTTTATTGAGTGCTAGAATGTGACTAAAAGCCATCATTTCATATCTTAATGGATGAAGACTTCAGGTTCCATATTGTATCTAAGATGCATATTTACCTTGCACGTTCAGCCACAATAGATCTTGTAGATCTGTATAAATGTATGAAAGCTTTTTAGCTGCTATTTCTAAGATTGGTTAATTGATTAATGGGTTTCTCCAATCTACTGAGCTCATTTTTGACATCATGCTATAGTTTCAAGCTTAACCATAAGGTGAGAAATGTGTTTATCGCCTAGATTGACCATCTTACTCAGAACATATCAGTTGAAGACCCAATGAGTTCTTCTAATGCCGAGCTCTATGAAGGCATGATGCTTCACACCTTCATGGAAAAACATATCTGCACCACACGTGAGCATTGTGCATGTCCTGCATTTTCAGTTCACTGCATTAAGCAAAGTAGTCCTTATCTATCTGTGTGTCCTATAGAGGTAAAAGAGGAGCTGGCCTTGTGTAGCCATATTGTGTTTGGCTTGGAAGCGTCTCAGGTCTCCTTCCTGTTCCTTCTGATGTACTCCGCTGCAGCAGGGGCACCCTACGACTCCTGGAGACCACACCTGGCTCGGGTCAGGAGTTCAGGGTCAAGGTGAGGGAGAGAGATAAGGTGGATAAACAACTCCGAGACACGACAGGGATTATTCTCACTATCTACAATTGTTACTTGCACAGTTTCAAGGCCAATTGTAGCTTGAAATCCCAGCTTTTGTAATACAAACTGGTTTAAAAGGAATAATTCATACAGAAATTATTATAAAAGTTTGGCATTATTAATTCCCTCTTATGTATTAATGACTTGTTTTCTTCCACTGAATACAGAATAAACCAGGGGCCTGTCAAGCTCCTAAAAGTATTAAAACCACCGTAAAAGTATTATTAAAGAAGTAAGAAATAGAAATTTCAACATTTGCCTGTGTGCTTATGGAATCCTTTTTTAAAAAAATCTTTATGGGGTGATTTACAGCTGTGGCTATTATTGACTAATGTATGGAAAATAATTGTAATAAATATTTTTTTATGTGTTCCACTAAAAAACACACATCACACATGGGTTTAGAACAAACTGAGGGTGAGAAAAATTTTGTGAATTATCAACGTTATAATGCAACCAGTGCACACAAACGATCGTGCATAATCAAATGGTTTTAAGCTGTTAATATAATATAAAATGTAAAGAAAGGGAAGGTATTTATCTCCTCTTTGAAATTAAAATGATTAAATAAGATTAAGATTAAGATGTGTATTTAGCAGGAATTGGATTTGCTAAATATGTCCATTTAGACAGACCTATAAATCGGAATAAATGTATTCTGCAATTTTGAGTTGGAAATTGTGAGCTAAAAATGTGCAATTTCATTTTTATTTTTAGTTTGTGGCGGAAATTAGCTTCTATATAAATGTGAGCACCCCCAGTATTAATTATTTTTTGATAATAATATAAATAAACATAATTCAATGATACAAATAACAAAATATAAAACTAAATAAAAATATTGTAGAAATAACAAAAGCATTAATAAAAAATAAATACAAATACTAATAAATAATAAAAAAGATTGTATGCATAACAAAGTGATTAATACAAATAAATAAAAATACAAATCTTAAAAATGTAAAATAATAATAAACATCAAGTTTTAACAAAAATATCTATAAATAAATCTTAAATTAAATATCATCATTGAAAAAACTCCCAAATGGCTGTGTGGGCCAGCTTGGAACTTAGCAAAAGCATCAGATATCAGCAGCTGATTTGGGGGAAAGGGTGTAAAGCAGCTCATTTAGAAGAACATTTATCTTCTGTTCCTCTTTTACCTACTTTCTGTCAGCACTGACTGTCTTGTTTATCTCTCCACCAGATAAGATCTAACCATTGAGCACTGCATATTATTACAATGCATCTTTGCCTTAGCATACAGGCAATGCAATCTCATCGTCTCATAGAACAAAACAACACAGATCTATCACCATGGCATGATACTTTTTTGTACACCAGATATTTTGAAAGTAATTTCACAATCACTGTGGCAGAGAAGAAGCCCAGTGGGGCATCATGCCACAAAACACAGACATCTGTAAGGAGGTGTTGTGGTGGTTTTTGTGTGTAGAGAGCAGCAGTGAGTGAGCTCAGTGTGATGGCTATCTCTCTCCACAGGGGGGCACTCAGCAGCTGTCAGAGAAGCAGGTGGAGTAGATCGGCAAAGAACGGGTCCGTCTGGGCGCCGCCGTAACGACCATATGTCAGGTAACGACTCCATCAGCGCGAGGCTGACACAGAGATAACGAGCAGTTCTCCACCAGCGGTGCGAGTGATAAGTTCCTTTACTTTAAACAAGATACTACTCGGAAACCAAGACTTGGGTCCCACTATGTGCTTTTCGCTTGTTTTGCACTGCCTCTTCCTTTCCATTTCTGTATTATACATTATGATATGCTGAAGTGCTTGTCATGACTAAAATATTTAGATAAGCTAAATCAAATCCACTCCATTAGATCGCTCTCATTTGAGAATTGGTGACACAAAATCTTTTGAAAGCCTAACGTCTGGGAATTAGCCTATAATGTCGCTCTCACACATAGAGAGGTAAAATCCATTAGCCATCTTAATGGTGTTACATGGACATGCCTGAGTAGAAAGTTTTACTCACCCCCACTGTTTATCAAGAACTCATTGACTTCTGTCTTTATATATATAAAGACATATATGTATATATATTTATATATATATATATATATATATATATATATATATATAATATAAAGACATATATATATATGCAATGTAAAGTAACATATACATATCTCTCGAATGTTATCTAAATATATATTATATCTATATAATATTACAATGTGTGTAACCCCACATCTCTCGATATGTTCTATATATACAAATTATAATGTATTCATTTTAACTTTTATATATATATATAGTATATATATTTAATATTAATAAAATTATAATGTATTCATTTTAACTTTTATGTTTATTTTTATATGTGATCTTTCTCCAGTTTTTAGAAGTCTTGGGTTACACATATAAAGATATGTATTCAACAGCCTTTTACTGAATTAATTTGATATCAGTTTCTACATTTATTATTTAATTATGAATATGCCTAGCAAAACTAGTTTGGAGTCTGTGTGTGGAGTATGTTTTTGAAAGAAATCTCTTATGGTCATTACAGCTGCATTTATTTGATCAAAATTACAGTAAAAAAAGGCAATTTTGTGAAATATTATTATAATTTGAAATAACCTTTTTTTTATTTTTTATTTTAAAATGAAATTTATTTTCAGCATCATTCCTCCAGTCTTCAGTGTCACAAGATCCTTCAGAAATCATTCTAATATGCAGACTTGCTGCTCTAGAAACATTACTGAAACAGCTGTGCAGTTCAGTATTTCATGCAAACATATTTTTTCTGATTTTTTGATAAATTGAAAGAACAAAAGAACAGCATTTATTTGAAATAGAAATCTACTGTAACATTACTGCCACTTTTGATAAATTTAAGAAGATGTTTTATTTAAGTGATCCAAGGTCGCTTAACAAAGGTAGAACACTGAAGAAAGCTTACAGCTTCCAAAAAATACACACACACAAAAACATCAAATACAAGTCAGAGAAAAGTCATCAAACAAATACGTTTTAAGCTAAAACTTAAAAGCAGATAGATAAGAGCAATTACGAAGAGAAAGAGGAGAGTTCCAGAGCTTGAAAGCTATGACGCAAAAAGATCGTCCACCTACAGTAGATAGTCAGACTCTAGGAACGGATAATATGCCAAGTTTAAAGCCTTAAAGGTGCCATAGAATGCGAAAATCACTTTTATAAGGTGACTGAACACAGTTGTGTGGCCGCAGTATGAAAAACAACTGACCTATAATGGTAAAAATCCACCCAATGTTTTATAATCCTAATAAATCATAATCAGTCTCTCCACATTAGCAGTTCCAGATTTCTCACTACTATGACGTCATAGTTGCGCCCATTTGCGATGCTCTCGGCCCTATTAGCATATACACTGCCCTGAGTGAGAAGCAGCGGTCCGCCATTACAGCTGCTGGAGGTACAATGTCAGCGCAGAAGAGCCACTAAAGTTGCTGGAATGCACCAACGAACATAGGAGTCTCCATAGGACACTGAGGACACAGTGGTTAAATTTCATTTTCAAAGGAAATGTCCCGAAAAAAAAAAAAAAAAAAAACAGAAAAGTCCTATATGTTTGTGCTAACATTTTACGCCAGACTGCCTAACAAACGAGGGTCAGTTCAGCGCTGGAGTTGTACAAAGATTGCTTCTGAAAGAGGGATAGATAACAAAAGAGCTTCTTGGCTCTCTGTAAGGCTAATGTTGCTAAAGCTACTATTGAGTCTGCCTGTTTTCACTAATGCTGCCTTCACGTGCTACCAGAATGATCGTAAATAAAAATGTGGTAGTTTTAGCATTTGGAAACGATGTGAGGATCAGTAACACGGTCACCACCAGTTAAACCGTAACACCGGTATGCCCGCGAGCATGAGCTCTTAAAGCTCCGCACTCTTCTGAAAATGGAAGTGGGAGCATCAGCTAATTTTCATTTAAAGGGGCCAAACACAAAAAACAGCGCATGTTGGCTCATACCCTAAAAGTGGCAATTTCAACAAGTTATAAATTTTTATTATTAGAGTTATTGGTAATTATAGTTACCGTCTTCCGCCATTTTGAAAAGTACCCCAGAACATAATCAACATTGTTTATGTATAGCGGAAATTTAAAAATAGCGGAAGACAGTAATTGAGGGAGATGATCTGTTGAATAAATTATGTTATTATTGTTTTCTTTGCACACAAAAAGCTATTCTCGTAAGTTCGTAAAATGGACTATTTTACCAATGTCCTTGCTACGTTTCTGGACCTTGATCATGGTAAAATCCTTGCTGTGTACAGAGGGTCAGAGAGCTCTCAGATTCCATCAAAAATATCTTAATTTGTATTCCGAAGATGAACAAAGGTCTTACGGGTTTGGAATGACATGAGAGTGAGTAATTAAAGACAAAATTTTCATTTTGAGGTGAACTATCCCTTTAATGCGCCCACCTATAGCCCAGGATAACGTTCATGAATGTATTGCATGATGAAACGTCCAGGCATTTTGCCATAGATTTGGTAGCTGGTCTCCATCACAAATAGTTGTCTATTAAAAGAAGCACTCATATTTCTATCTGTGGCACCTTTGGGAGTCCTACATACTGTAACAGCCAGAATTAATTTATATCTCAGTCCGGTCTGTTTGGGACGGCTTTATGACAGGAAGCCATATTAATGCCAACATGCCTCCCAAGTGCTAGATCTGTGTGTGTGTATTGTATTTAGTCTCCATGTTCAATCCATAATTCCATGTATTTCTCCACAGGGATCAATAAAGTTCACATAACAATGCTCTTATTGTGTTGAGTACAGTTTCCTTCACAACAGGCCCCTTGTCATTCTAGTTAGTTTCAACCTCACAATACCAGCCTTTATCGGGTTTCAGTTTTTAATCAATTCTAATATGTTTTTCTCTTACAGGATTCAGAGAACATGAAAGTTACGACTTCGGCAGGCACAGTCACTTGTAAAGCTGTCATTGTTGCGTGTCCTTCTCACTTGGCAGGTTAGTGCACATACACACACTAGTCTAGTGAATCACATGGTTCGTATAAAACAGTCTGTCGAACTGACCCCAAAACAGCAGTCAATCATGTGCCCCCTGTAGTGCACTTCCTCTGGGAGTACCGCCATCCTGGCTGCAAGTTTGGCTGCCACGTTTTGTTTAACAGATAGTGTGGCGCAGTCTGTTGCACAAAGTCTGGCGAGGACACTTTTAATGTGACAGATCTAAGGACAGCTCTGAATTACGCAGAGTGCCTGAACTGCCATCGTCCTTCTTGCTCTAAATCAGAATTCGTGGACGGCAAGCTGACAGTTGACGGGAACTCTTAAAAACTGGAGACACTGTTGGGATTAGACAGCCGTCCAAAATGCATTCAGCGGTTAAATAATGAAGGCAGCGTGGCTTGAAGTAAACCCTCAGGCTCTTCTTCTCCTGTTAAATAAACAGAAACTTTTTAACAGTCTTACTGGGAATCAGAATGCATTATACAATCTGTTCACATACACTTGTATATATTACGTAGTTTTACTTACAGTTGCTCCCTGGGCGCTGGATATAGCTGCCCACTGCTCTGGGTGTGTGTTCACGGTGTTCACTTCTCACTGCTGTGTGTGTGCACTTGGATGGGTTAAATGCAGTATTACCAATTCTGAGTATGGGTTACCATACTTGGCAAATGTCACGACTTTCACTTTTTTTTTTCACTTTTATTTTTTTTTTTTTTTTTTTTTTGGTGACACGCTTTAAAAAATAATTCATCCAAAATGCTGTTTTAGTGCAAAATTATTTTAGATCTTAAGCAGAATGTCCTTTGACAGCTTTTCCATACAGTTCAATTTGATGGCGATTTTATGCCAAAAAAAAAAGCCAACAATCTTATAAAAGTTACGCAAATTATATTTGAGAGTAGGCATGGGCCTAAATTATAATCAATACTAATAATCAAACATAATTTCAGTAAAAAAAAAAAAAAAAAAAAAAAATGCATTCATTGAATCTGCAGCTCAACAAGGTTTTTGGAGACATTTGCAGGAGGCTTAAAAGTATAAACATGATTCCAGCTAAATTTAATTATTGTACTAAATCACAGAAAAGTACAGTACGTACTTTAGTCTGCTATTCCCCGCTCTGTGAAGTAACGTGAGGGAGGAAACTATTTGACATTAGCTAGTTAAGGTGGGTCCGGTGGGTGGGGCTTTGTCTTGATTGGAGGTAAAAGAGGAAGAAATGAGGATGACACAGATATGTTCGATCTGGAAGTATTTATTTAGTGATCGGCGCTAAAACATCATCTGTACGGAACATCGTTGTGTACTGAACATGGTTAGTCTACGTAACCTGAAAAAAATAAATCAATGTAGTTGATTTACAATAGTGTAAGGCATTTTGTAATAGTATTATAGTATATTATTCTAATATTTTATAACTATAAATGATTACTATTTATTATTATGAATAATATACATAAATATGTATATTATAGACTTGGGTGAAATCTACTTTGAGGCTTGTTTTCAGAAAATGTCTTAATTATAGCTGCTATAAATTAGTGTAAATGTTGTACTATTTTATAAATATTGATATGTTATATGTCATATATACACACATTAATAAGTTTGAGTAAAATATCCATTGAAGACTTATTTTTACAAAATGTTCTAAATATGGTTGATTTACATTAATGTTAGTACTGTGATATTTTGTAAATGTTAATATTTGTTATTACTAATAATATTGTTTTAAAATGTCCTAGGTTTAGTATTAAAAAATCATAAATTCTAGACTATCAACATAAAAAAAAAAATATCAATATTACTATCATAATATAAAAATAAAAAACTAATTCTAACCATATATAAATCCATGCTATCCATCAACCTGACATAATAAAACTGTCTGTCTGTCTGTCTGTCTGTCTGTCTATCTATCTATCTCTCTAATATCTATCTATCTATCTATCTATCGGTCTGTCTCTCTGTCTGTCTATAAAACGTTTGGACACCCTGGACAACCTTTTTTGCAAACTCTAATCGTATACCTTTCTATCTTTGGTGGTCCAAGGTTTGCATCTTGCTGTGTAGCCTCTGTAATTCTGTGTCAAAGTCTCCTGCGTACAGTCGACTGTCAGAGCATCACCTCAGCTTTGTGGAGGTTGTTGGTGATTTTACAGACAAGTATTTTAGGGTTCATTTTCACAGCTTTTATGTCTGTCATCAACTGCTGTTGTTTTTTCTCAGCTGATTAGGTAGTTGTTGGCTGCTGATGTCTCCGGTGGTCACCCAATAATAAAATGTGATATTCTGTAGCTTTGTCTTGTATGTATGTATATATATATATATATTAATACTAAATAATGTTTTCATTTAATTCCATTGGAATTAAACACCGGGTTTGTAATGCCTATTAACTCACTCACTGGAGTGTTAGCGTGTCCCACTGTGTGTCGTCTTGTCATCTGGGCTGATGGAGACCAATGTTTTAACCTCCCATCCATCTATCTTTTATAATGAGTGAAGTCACTCCCCCACCACCATTTCAATGATTAATGAACTGCTTGACTTGACAGTACTTTATTGTGCTTCATTTTGCCATGCCAGGTAATAGAAGACTTCTCTTCTACTGGCGGCCCACAAGAGCTGCCTCTCACTGTATATTCTCAGTATTTTGTTTCATATTACATTAAACATTTAAAGGAATAGTTCATCCAATAATTTAAAATGTGACGTCCGTATCATGTATAGCAACATACAGGACTGGAACAACATAAGGGTGAATAAACAAAGACTGAATATAAGGTTTGGTGTGAACTATTCCTCTAAGAGGACTCAATGTGAATTAGACACTCTTCCCTTGGCTTTACAGTCATCGTTTTTAGATATTTGTTTACTTTAGAAGTCACAGGGAATGCCTGTCATGGGGAATGTCAGCGAGACCGACGTCTTCTAGCGATCGCTTTAAATAAGCATGTTAAACCTTATACTCAATCTTGGATTTCTCTGTCAGTTGGGGAGAGGACAGAATATGAAGTGTGGGTGTGCGTGGGCAGCCATGAGAAACGAACGTGTGTGTGTTTGCTGGGATTGTTGTGCGTGGGTGCGTGTAGCTGTATAAACCCATGAAGTATTCGTGCTTTGCTGCACCAAACCTACAATATGCCTGCGATTAGTCAGGTTGTGGGATGTATGTGCTTTTTGTCTTGGTATTTTGGTTGGCGTTTGGATGCTCAATCGAGTTTGGACGCGTTCCTTCGGTGGGTTTGTGGCATGTCGAAGCATAACCGGGTGCAGCTGGTTAGATGCTATATTTAACGCTCAAGTCTTCCTCCAAAACGCTGTACCTGACTAAGCTGGCACTGCAGCTGCATGCAATTTGAGCTGACTGGCAGAGAAAACGGTTCCTGGCCCGGCCTCCCATCGACTCTCACTTTGATGAGAGAGCATTTCCAGTGACAGCGGACTACAGCGGTGGCAAGAAACCTCACAGACGCGTCACTCAGAGTTTCGCTTAGAGGCCTGTTTATATTGTAAGAAAGCAGGGAAGCATTAGCATCCGTTTGACTGCCATGACCTATTTTTAAGGGTGTTTACAACAAAGTTTAAGCAGATTTTTTGGTTTAAGAGTGCCGGATTGTTTCCAGTTTCCCAGCATTTTGGGAATGAGTTCAAAAGCACAGGCTTTACACCTAAACCTTTAATTAGCAAATTGATGGTGTCACTTTGCCATTTACAGATGAATGAAGGCAGGGTGGGTGTGTGAATGGGAACAAAGGATGCTACAGATTTTGGCCAGGAGTTTGCAGCTGAAAATGGCATTTTATGACATTTTTGACAAAAAATAAAAAATAAAATTACATTAACACCTAATAACAGAATATATTTTATGGAAGGAAAAGCAGTGTTCACTTTGAAATATCAAAGGTTAAAAAATGCTTTGACATTGATTGATAGGTGCAGTTTTCTTTCCTGTGTTGACATATTTCTAATTCAAACTAGAAGTTTGGGCAATGTACAGGACACATTAAAAGAATTCCAAATAAATAAAAAATAATTGAAAATTGTATTTGTATTCAAATTGCATATAATAGTTCCATACACAATTACCTTAAACTAATAAATTAATCATGGCATAGTTTGCCTTTATTTGCATGCATTTAATTTTATTTAAATAATCATATTTTCATAATATAACTACGTAACTTGCTGTTTGTAAGGAATTCAAATAAATGCATTTGTTAATTGTAAAAACATGAACATGGCTATGAATATGACTAGCTGTAGAACAAGCAATATTCAGTTAGTTCAAATGTATTAAATCTGGACATCCTGTAAAATTACATAAACCTGGTTATTGTGTATTTAAAATGTATTAGTACTATTACAGCAATCTTATCTCTCATACCTTACCTTTCATTTATGTATGGGTAACAAATATGCATCACATTAAGCATGCATTTATTGATGTGTTTGTTAAAACTATAATTCAGCTGGATGGAAATTTAATATGCAAAAAAAAAAAAAAAAAAAAATCTTCAATTTAGACCTAAATATTGTTGTGTGAAAGAATTGGTATTGGGGGAGGGACATTGTCATTCCTGGGCACATTTGATTGGACAGAATTCTGTAAAATTATAAGGTGGATGACTCATCAGTATTTTTAGTCTGTGTTTTTATATCTAAACAGTAATTTTTTATTTTTTATTTTTTAAATTATTAAAACATTTTATACAGAAAGTATGCAAATTTTATATTTATAATATTAATTTATAATTTGCTTAGTTATTCAAAACAAAAGCTAACTGAAAACAACCATTCAGCCCAGTATGTCCAAAATTTTGTTTTGGTGCAACAGTAGTGCGAACCAGTGTGTTTTTTTTTTTCCTTTTTTTTTTAAGTACAGTTTTCCCCAAGGCTTCAGGCAAGTGGGAGAATCCAACAGAAATGCTGAGAGCACCTGTGGCCCATTAGCCTGAGGTTATGCTATAAATGTCTGTTCCACCACTCACAGTTACCTGAGTAACAGAGGTGACAGATGCCAACGAGTGAGGGGGAACAGAGACAACACAAATATAAAAATAAATAAATAAATAAATAAAAAACCCGAGGGCAAGAATGAGAGGGATAGACTGACAAAAGTGTAAGAGGAACTAAAATATGGGCTGAAAAATATTCCGAGAATTCACCAAATAATAGAACTGCAGCCACAAAGCGTGTGTAGTATTATTTATTTGTTTGCATTAGTGCGTTGTTTTAACACACAGGTCACTAAAAGAATCATGCAAATCAGGTAAATATCAACTTTCTCAAATAATTTGCTGAATGCAATTTGCACAAAACAATTTCCATCCTCCAAGCTGTTTTTGAGTGCTCAGTTGTTGTGGAGGATACAGCAGATTACAACAATTTGGTGTACTTCACTGGCCTGTACAGCATCACTCATTGAATGCTTTGTTAAAATAGCGGAACTGCACTTTTTCAATACAGTTTATGTCTATTTAACACTCACTCCATCATTTGAATGTTATTAGATGAATTACTGCTGCCACAATCAATGTAAAACATACACAAACATCTTATTTCTTTAAAAGCTGCGCAAATGAATTCAACCTTCTGTCCTTCTGTTTGGCTGCCAGAAAGGTGGTGTTGCGGCAATGCTATTTCCTAACGTCTATATTGAAGTAAGCAGACAGCCGCTGTCGCTTACAAGCACATAGTTATGATGGACTGCCAGGCGCAGAGCGATTGCTCTCAATCAATGAGAGCAACTCCACGGCTCAGTCACTGTGGCTAAATTGGATCTGTTTCCCCCATCTGCCATCACAACCCTTCAGAGAGACAGATTCGTGTGGGTTGACATGGGATTGTCGGTCGCATGTAAACAACTGCACATATAAATTATGGTTAAGAAAAGATGCATTGGCATGTTGTGTGGTTTGTTGGAAAGTTCTTTGGGAGAGAGTTAACCCAACGTAAATGTGCTAATCAGTGCCTCTTGTACAATTAGCAACGTTCGTGAAACATAATGTAATCAAAATATATTTTTCTGATTGCCGTCGCTTAATAAAATTACACGCATAATGCTTCTCCGCTTTGCTTCTCTTGTTTGATTTTTCATTGTCAGGATAGAGACATTTATTAACATCCGCTCCAATTAAAATGCTTTTCTGCGTAGCGCTGGATCCACTTGAATGATGTTGGTTGATCTGCTAAATGTTTTACAGACGGACTTAGTGACAATTTCCTTCCCAACAGTCCAAAGCTCCCTTTTTTGTCCCTTTTGTTTCAGTAACCCTGGTATTATATATTTCTGTATTTTTAGATAATCATATTCATTTAGTTGATATATTAAAACACATTCAGCTGGCATAACAGTGACCTGCAGCTTTTTAAGTAACGTTCTGGAAGTATTTTTTTTTCCTACTCATTTTCCTTTTTAAAAAATTCTTCAATGAACAGTTTGAAGCCATGAACCATGCAAGCCAGCTCCCAAATGAATAACAACATTAAAACATTTGACTCACAGCTGAAAACTGGAAAATAGGGAAGACTGTACATAACATCTTGAGGGAATAAACTAGTCCATTTTCACTCACAGTGTTTTTTTTTTTGTTTTTTTTTGTGTGTGTGTGTGCTCATGTGTTTTGCTCATGTCTGTTTACATTTGGTGTCAAAACTGGAGAAATACTCTCATGTTTCTTGCATTAACTGGTTTTGTTTTAAAGGGTTCATGAACTGAGAAACAAAAATTCCCTTGCTCTTTTGACATATAAGAGGTAATTTTTACTATAAAAACATCCTGTAAGTTTCAGAACTCAAAACTTTGGGTGCATCTCAATGAGCTCCCAAGCTCATGAACTCATGAACTACTTAGTGTACATTGATTTTGGTCACTGGTAAGTATCTTGGCTCACTTCACATTGGGACAGTGATCACCCAGTTTCCGGTGACATGACTACATACAATATCTGACAACTGACAACATAGAACGTCCCCACTGGAATTAATAAACAACAGGCAGGACTGATCTCTTTTTGATATTCGTTTTTATTATCTTTAGACAGATTGTTCTGTTACATGTTCTTACAACATTTCAGCCAAATATTAATTATAAACGTTAACTAGAGGTTGTTCATTACCTGTCTAGCGATGTGTGTTTATGCTGAAATATCTTTAAAAAAACAGTTTGTCCTTTCAAATATGTTAACGCGTTTCACGCTTAAGAAATGTGACACAATTTCTGAAAAAGGAGCATAGTAAGCACTGATGCTCCCTAGAATTTGCGATGCACTGTGGGAATTTTTAGGTAACGAACATTCCAGTGCACTGAAAGGATTTCGCAATTTAGACAGCCCTTAAAATGGCAGACTGACTACTTACAAGAGAGCTGATGGAGATCCACACTTTGTCATTAGCCTAAAAACAGCTTATATTAGGCAGTCTGACAAAACTACATCTTTTGGAATGTTCTACCCTATGATGTAATAGTGTGGATAAGCACCACCTCCGCAGAAGATTATCAATGCCTGCTTCAGCATCGTTGCCTGTTTAGCCCCACCCACCAATTCTACATCACTGTCTGTTTAGCCCCGCCCACATATTCTGCATCACTGCCTGTTTAGCCCCTCCCACCGATTCACACATGTAGGCCGTTTCTCAAATGGAAGGCTGCATCCTCCAGAGGTCACATTTGTAGGCTGCATACTGTACATAATAAAGAAGATCTTATTTTAGAAATATTAAGAGTTAGGTTATAAATTTAACAATTATTCTTAGTTCAGTGTAAATTGCTGTAATATGCTTATGACTCACAAATGTAATGCTCAGTTAGTTAAAAAAAAAAAAAAAAAACAGACTTGATGACGTATGCAGCCTGCAAATGCGACCTCCGGAGGATTCAGCCTTCCGTTTGAGAAATGGCCGGTGTGTTTTTAAGAGAGGCAAATGCACAGGTTTCCGCAGAAACCAAATGATAAAGATGGCTCTGAAGACAACAAGATGCAGTGCCAAGTTGTGTAAAAACAGTCTATGAATTGCCTTCCTTCTGATCCCAGCATTTGGAAAGAGTGAATTAACTTAATTTATAATGAAGGTCCAGACTGCGTAAGAACTTGGTCCTTTGTTCACTTAATTTCACAACAGATTAATTTACAAACAAGGCACAATTCGATGCAGGATTTAAAAACAGGACAGAAAATAACTTATTCTAAATTACAGTATGATGTTTTCTGATGTAAAAATCTTCATAACATTATAAGTGGACCACAGAGAACAGTACAAAATAAAAATCAAAGGCAGTTTATGACCCCTTTAATAGCTTATTGCTCTCTGATTCTTTGATTGGTGGATCTTGATTAAAAATTGTGGGTATTGTACTTGTGGCTAAGAGTAGTGTTAAAAAGGTTTATACATACTAGGAATGGCTCGATACCATAATTTTGGCTTCGGTATGATACCAGAAAGTAATACCTCTGTATCGATACTAAATCAATACCATAGGTGGCAAATAACCAGCCTCAAAATAAGTGAACTGAAGAAAAAAAGAAAAAAAAGTGAATGATCATCATTTATAGTATTTACTACTGTAATCTTGGTTAATGTTAGGTACCTGTTTAATGCATAAAGTAATGTTAACATACTAAACATGTATTAGCAGCCTACATTTATCATTTATAAATAAACATTGACCTACTTAAGTGCTGTAATGCTGTTGATGAATTATAACAAATGTTTTTTTTTTCTTCAAGTGTTATTCTAACGGTCAAAGTAATATTCAAAATCAAGTTATTATTTCTCTCTCCCTCAGATTGTTTTCAGATTTCAGACTCATAGATAGACAAAGAAAAGGGTTTAAATATAAATCTCTCGCTCTCTCTCGGCTGCTTCATGTTAGTGGTCGACATTGTGGCAGAAACATTCCCTTCATATTATTGATACTAAAATTAATATAGCAAAACTGTTCATTTGAATCAACTTATTTCATTCAAATTAAATTAATATTTGACTGTTTGAAATGCAAGTGCCAATATGTGACCAAAATGTCACTGGTTCTATCGCACATGTTTGAGCTTTTGTGTTTACTGCATCACATCTTATGTTTGTGCGTTGATAAGTTGTGAATAAAAGTTCAAATTAAGTCTGAATTTATGAATGATGCACTAACCTGTCGATCTCTTAATTCTCTGAAAAGATCAGGATGAGCATGGGACAAATGCTTAGCAAGATTTGATGTGTTGCCGCCTGTGGTCAGTTCGTTCACCTTTATCATCTGTTTTGTATGCAAAGTAATGCCATATTTCACTTCTACTGTTCTCTTAATTTATTAGTTTCGGGCGTGTTAATAGAGTTTCATCTGTTTGATCCATGGCATTGTTCTTGAGGTTTACCAGTTTCGCATGAATTTTGGAAGCATTGTCACCTACAGGTGAACTTCGGAACAGCAACGCATGAAATACCAAATTGAGCAAAATTATGATATCGTACCATTTGAAATATAATAGATACCAATATTTGTCCACTACCGGTATACCGCGCATCCCTAATACTGTACATACAAAATTCTCTTTGACGGAAATAATTTTTTGTTTGCAGGGAAAGACTTATTTTTGTATTGTGCTTCTTGATTAAAGCCAGGGTAGGTGATTTGGTTCAAAAACATTTGGGTTTGGAGAGTGATTTGCAGGGAGGGTGGGATCTTATGCTTTCAGAAAAATAAAACTAGAAATCACCTACCCTACCTTATTTCAAATCTCTCTTGTGTAAAAGAAGCATGCTTGTATTGAATGTGCGCTTGTAAGTATATATTTATTAAAAACTTTGCTTGCATATAATATAATATTAACAAAATAAAAGTACACTTTTATGACTATTTCTTAACAAATAAATGCTTTTAATGTAAATTTTACCTAAAATACATTTTCATTTCATTATAAATAACATGCATTACGTATTAAAAAATGTTTTTGCTCAGTTTGCACTTAAATATGTTCTTTTAAAGTGTATTATTTCCAAGTTTTATTATTAGGCTATAGAGTTATGTTTCAAGTGACTGACTGGGCAGCAGACAACAATTTATTTGTGTGCCCCCTCTTCAAAAGGCTAGCTGACATGTTGGCTTGTCGCCAGATGGCTGTCTCGTCAAAAATGAGGTCAGTGTCCCTTCTGGCAATGTTTGTGTTACTCAGACATAGAGATGGCCTTGAGGGCTACACATAAAGTTATTGGATACCCCACACTTACACTCGCAAAATGGCTAAGCCATAATTACGGCTTTTAGGAAAACAAAGTAGTAGTGTTAAATCGCAGTGATTCTTTAATAGATTGGCAATTTCATGGAGAGCTAGTCACTGGGGTATTAGATCCAATTTGTGAAAGTGCTGCTTGATTAGAAGGTATAGCCACCTGAATCAATACCAAAGGATGATCTGAGACCTATGAGTTATTCTATACCATGTTCTTCCTGTCTGTGTTCCTGCAGTCACTATTTTTCCCTTTCATATCTTTGAATTCATTTGCTGTTTTCCATTTCTCTTTAAAGCACATATTTCTATTCAGTCCTGCCCTCTATAACGTCCCCTAAATCCAATGTATAAACAGTATCCCAGAATCCTCTATGATCAACAGTGTCAGTGAGACATTCCAAAACTTAGTGAGCTGCCTACGTAGGCAGAATTTTAAGGCATCGTAGATGTGTACCTGACTCTGAGACTATAGTAAAATGTACACTCTAAGAAAATGTATCCAATGTACTGTTAAGAAAAACACAGCGAAGAGATTTGTGAAAATATAAATCCAAGATGGCTGCTGATGAGATTGTTAACAATGTTGCATTTTAACATATACTGTATTTCATTCAGTTCTGAGAAAGAAAGGATTAAGCTAGTTACCATTTTAGCCAATATTTCTGTCTATTTTTAAGCTAGAGTTTCATAGCATTAGCTTAGCAACATGCTAAAATCAAACTCTATTAAAATCAATTATGAGTTGCTTCTTACATATGGAGTACAACTTGATGTTTCCAAAAAATTTTCTTCCTAATAATGTCATCATGATTCCTCATAAGAAAGCAGCCTACTAAGAAAACAATAAAACACACAAAAAATACAACATTTTATTAACAATCACACGAAAATATTTCTCAATACTTGGGTCACCTTTTCAAAACTCTTCACACTTCTCCTTACCAACTTTCAGTAATTTCATCCAGTAAAACTACCAAAACACTTCATACATGTCTCAAATCAAGTCTTTATTTCATAACGCTAGCAAGGTTAACACTCAACAACTGTCCATAAAACAATGCCTTAAAAACACTAACAACAAATAGCATTATATGGTGATTTCTTTTGTAAAGTTATTCTTTGACAGCTCTGTACTGTTTGTAATTTAATGCAGTATATGTTACATGGTCCATTGTTACATTAGAGTGCAAAAATTATACCTACCCTTAAGAAAATGAACCACGGTTTTATTATAGTACAAGAGTACTGTAATTTTTGTAAGGGCAAGTCCCCTAAACATTATATTGTAATAAAACTGAAAGCCTAAAATCATTTTTCTTTCTACACATTTTTTTTGTACTAATTGTTTGACAGAATTTATTTTTCTTTCTTTCTTTTTTTCTAAGATGTGGAATTATTTCAATATAGTCTTACTGTAAAAATGTAGCAGAATGCAGCCTTATTTGGTTTTGTATTATGTAATTATGTAAATGTACAAATTGGCCTCCAGGCACAATGTTGGTGGTTGTGTCTGAGTATGAAAAGAATCCATGTGATTTGAAAGACAGTGAATGTATTTTGTGCCACACCAGTAAAAAAAAAAAAAAAAAAAAAAAAAAAAGGCCTACATTGACTTATTTCACATTGACTGCTTTTGTGATAACTGCACTTTTTTAAGTTTTTGAAGTTGTAAATAAAACAAAGATCACTGAAGTATAATATGGTAATTATATCTATAATTTCTATCAGTCTTTCTAATTCAAAATTTAATGTGTTACTTGCCATTTCCTTGTAATTAGTTGGGAAATTTGCTTGGAATTTCTGAGTAAAAATTACTTCTACAAATGGGAAATCTAGAAATGGGTCCTAGCAATTGACCATTCACACAGAGCTTGATTGACGATCTTGAAAAAAGATTAGTTCTGATGTTCATTCCTGTTTATTTCATGCTTTAAGTAAATATGAAAAGACGTTTGGTTCACATGTGTCGCTTTAACTAGGGCAATACAGTGATCTGTCAAAACACATTAAAGAGCCACAAAACCATATTTATTGTTTGAATTACTTAAAAAAAAAAACACACATTGCGACCAAGTTTTTCATAGCAGAAGGATCCTGCTCTGTACTGTCTGTTGGCACGTTATCAGTTCCCTCTTTGCTCCGCGATGTATTTTCACTGCATGAGAACATGATGTGTAGCGTGAGAGAGGCATGGCTTGTCGGACAGAGCAACAGTAACTAAGAAGGGTGGGTTTTTGTGAAGGTTCAACTGTTAGAACAGAGCTGTCTTGCCTATTTAATGTCTGTATCATTTCTCTGTTGTTTTCTAGCACTAAATGGCTCTTATTTAATGTAGTGCCTCTCTGATTATGCCCTCTCTTTCAAGCACAGATCCGTTAAGAGCCTGCCCTGCCGGCTGAGCACCAGCGCCTCACCCAGTGCCTGCATGTCGGCCACATGACGAAGTTGATCATCACGCACCCCACTGTGAGTAACACGCATAACCCATCCACTTACCCACAATTGGCATACCGGCTTTTCCAGCACAGTGCAGTCACTTCCCCTACAGCTCTATTGCATTAAACTCTATAATGAAGTTAAAATGTGCAGGGGCATGGAGAGCTGCCTCCTAGTGCTCTGACTAGCTTATTCAGTATAAGCTCTCGCTTTAATTTAATATTTAATCTTGGCTCTGCAGTGACTGGAGATGCCACCTTAATCAGAGGATAAGATTTGTCTGTCAACTGTGAAAGATGTTTTTGAACATCTTTTGCATATTAAATAAGATAATACATTTTATTCACTCACTACTTGTGCATAAAATGTAAAAGTAACAATATGTTTATACAATTAGAGCCCACTGAAAACCAAACATATGCAAAAATCACTCCAAGAGTTGCCTCTAAAACTTAGATTGCGTTAATATGAAATGTTTGTGTTATCATAAATTTAATAACCAAGTAACTCTGCAGTAAGTTTTATTTCAGAGTAATAATGATCGATCAACCCTGTTGTGAATGTTTGCGTGAGAACATTTTCTGTTCAACTCTTACTCAGTTGTCCATGAAACTTAGTGCTTAAAAATATGTTTTAATATTTTATTATCATTTTTAATTTCATATATTCATGAATTATGTATAACGCATTTATGGGTGCAGTGGAAGTTATATATGGGAGCCTCATAAGTATGCAAAGCAGTCATTTACATTTTAGACTTATTAATTTAGCAAATGCTTTTATCCAAAATCGTTTTACAAATACCACAGAACACATTTTGTTTTACAATGTTGTCATTTAAATATAATATATATTTTAAATAGCTAGTACTGTGAATTTTACCTCAAAATAAATAAATAAATAAATAAATAAATAAATAAAACCTATTTAGTTATTTAATTATATTGGCATGGGTTGCACTAATTTTTTCAGGAAAAGCAAAACACTTTTAACAACAAATTAGTTCATTATATGCATTAGTGTGTTAAATATTTTAGTCTAAAAGAACTGTTTTATTTAAAGGGATCTTTCACATAAAAATGAATATTCTGTCATCATTTACTCACCTTCATATCGTTTCAAACCTCTTTGATGTTTGGTTGCTAATCAGCATGTAGATATTGTATATAACTGCTCTACAATTTATGCAAATATAGTTGACATTTATGCAGATAATGTCCATTTTCAGAATTGCGCTGATCTCTTTTAATAAAGAATGAATGCTTTTCATTTTCAAAGCTGTTCATTCCCTGCTTTTTTTATCTGATTCACAGGCGTTTTGGAAGGAAAAGGTTTCTCATGGGAAATCGTACCACGTCCCTCTGAGGACTGCCCTTTAAGCGTCACATTTGATGCCACCAGCCCCAGAGGCAATCCTGCGCTGGTGGGGTTCATCACTGGAGTGCAGGCCTGTGACTGGTGCGACAGAAAGGTGAGAGACACATAGAGAGAATGAGACTGAGGTTTTGGGAAGAGAGCAATGCATTTTAATAGCATATAGCAAGAGTGAGAAATGGAAAGAGAAAGTGAGAGATACAGAGAAGTAAGTTTAATGTGTCGGGTCTATTCTCAGTTTCACACTTTCAGGGAATACTGAGACAATGAGTCAAGAGGTGAATA
This sequence comes from Cyprinus carpio, assembly GCF_018340385.1. Classification (NCBI taxonomy): domain Eukaryota; kingdom Metazoa; phylum Chordata; class Actinopteri; order Cypriniformes; family Cyprinidae; genus Cyprinus; species Cyprinus carpio. The sequence goes on along the minus strand of NC_056606.1, from coordinate 9,072,270 downwards.
TATATATATATATATATATATATATATAGAAATATATAGACATTTATTTGCTCAAAAACCACCTTAGTAAAGCATAACAGTCACAATTCCCTGCTGAAGAGGCCGACAGAGTTGCTCATAACCATATGTTGTGTTTTGGAAGCTCATGTTCTGGTTATCTTCATCTAGCTTGAAGGTCTATAATATTGAGAAAACTGGTAGCATTCCCATTTCAAAGTTCATTTCACGCTTTTAGGAGCCTTCAAAACCATGCACTATAATAAATGGGTGGTTATTTGCAAACAATGATGAAATATTAGCTTTTTTGTATGTACATTTCAAAAGTCATTTGATCCCACTTACAGCATCTAGGGAATAACTGCTAAACGCTGAACAATTATTGTATCTAAAATAGCAAAATTTTCTTGCTCAACCAGCATGAGATACATTTTGCTGGAGAAAATAATGACTAGTTGGTCCAGCAGCTAGACCTGCACCAGCATTGTTACTGTTAGCTATGGAATCAGCCTGAAGTAAAATGTAAATGTCAGATAAAAAAAAAAAAATCAACTTAAATGCAATTTAGAAATGTTGCCTTACATGGCAACTAACTCAAATATGTTTTAAGTTGAAGTACTAAAATGACTAAAACTGAAATAGAAATAAACCTATTAAAGCTAAAATAAACAAACACTAATAAAAATTATAAAAGCATAATAAAAGAAAATTCATAATTAATTGAAATGATTAATCTAATATAAAAATGAAAACTGAAAATACAAAAAATATTACAAATATTAAGACATTCGATAATAGTATATATATAATACACAGTACAGTATTCTAGTCTTTCAGCAACCAAATTGTCTGTAAACATGCAATAGCAGATTAACGATTAGACAAATGTCTTTGGCACAGATTAAACTGGAACTGTTATCTTGGGAAAACAAATATTTCCAGCTCTGAGTCTTTAAAGAGTCTTTTCCTGACTAATAATGTGGGCAACTATTGATTCATCTGTCACTCGTCACTCAATCAAAGAAAGATGGCCACACATCTTGCATGCAGAAAATAGCTAGCCTACAGCTAAATGTATGATGTATGTATTTCTATGAAAACCAGATGAGACCAGAATTCCCTTTTTGAGATAAACTGGTCTGACAAACACGTTTCCAATCACGCTTCTTCCCAGACCGTCTGTAGTCATTCATAATAGACAAGAGCAGTGAGTTTATGGACGCTTTATTCATAATGAATCAGATGAACAAGCCAGCTCTGGTTCTCATTTGCTAATACAGCATTACTAGTTTGTATCTGGTAATGTTTTATGTTGAAATACCCAATTGTCACCTCCATTAATTGAGATTCTTCCATAAAGTGAAGAAGAGTAATGTACTCTGTAATGCATTTGTCGACAAGCTCTGGTTCTTACAGATGTGTGAAGAGCCCAGACTGACTACTCAGCGCAATACGCCCGAGTCGGGTGCTTTCTGCCGTTATTCGACATTACCTTCACATGCTTGAGCTGGCAAACTTTGAAGTGTGGACATGAAGTGTAATTTTGTGCGGTTTGGTTTATGGCCAGGCATTAGAGAAAGTGACTATCCCTCCAACTCCTTATGGGCACTTTTATAACACCCCTGCAGATGCTTCCTCTGCCGCCCCACCCCCTACCTGGAGTGAAGCCATAATTGTAGGCTGAATTATGGGCCGGGACACTCGGTTCAAGTGGAAGTGCACAACATGCAGATGCAGGGTTTTATAGGTTCCCTTAACATCTGTCATTTGCTGACGTAGTAACAGCAAGGGTGTGTGGCCTGGCCCCTTTCTGCCCATAACTCATGAAGAACAGAGACCAAAGAGGGATTGAGTTATTCGGATCGATGGAGGTTGGAGAACCGGACTCAGCCCCTTGTCAAAAAGAAGTTGAGTTTAGCATAATTTGAAAAATAATACTTATTAAGGAGATTATGTACTGTACTTTAGAAGAGTGTAAGTAATGTGTTTGGAGACGTTATTTGCAATTAAATGAAAATGTATTAAAGTTTAGATATATATTTCTAAAGAGTGCTTTTTTTGACCCTCTTAAGTAAGATGTACACCTTTATATGTAATACTTATGTTACGACACTCATGTAGCCTTTTATTTTCATTAATATTATATAAATATTTAGTAAAGTTTTATATATATATATATATATATTTAGGGACACTGTACAGATTGTGTGTAATATATATATATACTTTTAGGATTTAAAGTACACTTGAAGTGCACATTTTCACAAGGATGGAAGCACAATTATATATACAAACCGATTCCAAAAAAGTTGGGACACTGTACAAATTGTGTGTAAAGGAGGAATGGAATTATTTACAAATCTCATAAACTTGTATTTTATTCACAATAGAATATAGATAACATATCAAATGTTGAAAGTGAGACATTTTGAAATGTCATGCCAAATATTGGCTCATTTTGGATCCCATGAGAGCTACACATTCCAAAAAAGTTGGGACAGGTAGCAATAAGAGGCCATAAAAGTTAAATGTACATATAAGGAACAGCTGGAGGACCAATTTGATTGGCAACATGATTGGGTATAAAAAGAGCCTCTCAGAGTGGCAGTGTCTCTCAGAAGTCAAGATGGGCAGAGGATCACCAATTCCCCCAATGCTGCGGCGAAAAATAGTGGAGCAATATCAGAAAGGAGTTTCTCAGAGAAAAATTGCAAAGAGTTTGAAGTTATCATCATCTACAATGCATAATATCATCCAAAGATTCAGAGAATCTGGAACAATCTCTGAGAAAGGGTCAAGGCAGGAAAACCATACTGGATGCCCGTGATCTTTGGGCCCTTAGACAGCACTGCATCACATACAGGAATGCTACTGTAATGGAAATCACAACATGGGCTCAGGAATACTTCCAGAAAACATTGTTGGTGAACACAATCCACCGTGCCATCCGCCGTTGCCAGCTAAAACTCTATAGGTCAAAAAAGAAGCCATATCTAAACATGATCCAGAAGCGCAGGCGTTTTCTCTGGGCCAAGGCTCATTTAAAATGGACTGTGGCAAAGTGGAAAACTGTTCTGTGGTCAGAAGAATCAAAATTTGAAGTTCTTTTTGTAAAACTGGGACGCCATGTCATCCAGATTAAAGAGGACAAGGACAACTGAAGTTGTTATCAGCGCTCAGTTCAGAAGTCTGCATCTCTGAAGGTGTGGGGTTGCATGAGTGCGTGTGGCATGAGCAGCTTACACATCTGGAAAGGCACCATCAATGCTGAAAGGTATATCCAAGTTCTAGAACAACATATGTCCCTTCCAGACGTCGTCTCTTTCAGGGAAGACCCTGCTTTTCCAACATGACAATGCCAGACCACATACTGCATCAATTACAACATCATGGCTGCGTAGAAGAAGGATCCGGGTACTGAAATGGCCAGCCTGCAGTCCAGATCTTTCACCCACAGAAAACATTTGGCGCATCATAAAGAGGAAGATGCAACAAAGAAGACCTAAGACAGATGAGCAACTAGAAGACTGTATTAGACAAGAATGGGACAACATTCCTATTCCTAAACTTGAGCAACTTGTCTCCTCAGTCCCCAGACGTTTGCAGACTGTTATGAAAAGAAGAGGGGATGCCACACAGTGGTAAACATGGCCTTGAGAATTTTTTTGAGATGTGTTGATGCCATGAAATTTAAAATCAACTTATTTTTCCTTTAAAATGATACATTTTCTCAGTTTACAGATTTGATATGTCATCTATGTTGCATTCTGAATAAAATATTGAAATTTGAAACTTCCACATCATTGCATTCTGTTTTTATTCACAATTTGTACAGTGTCCCAACTTTTTTGGAATTGGGTTTGTATTTTTTAATACTTTTGTGATACGTTGATGAACAAATGTTTTTGTTCTCATTTTAGAAGGAGGAGAGAAGAGATGCTGTGATCTCCAGCCTGGTGAAGTACCTTGGTCCGGAGGCGTCCACCTACATTCACGATGAAGAAAAGGTGAATTTCAGCCAATATGTGCGCTGAGTCACAGAAAGTATAGTCATTGTCTTCAGCTTCAGCTTTATTTAGTAGCATCTAGGAGCACCTGGAGTGTACGGGGAGAAATCAAAAAATTATGCAGAAAAATATTTTGTGGCGGCATGTAGGGCTGTGCATTATGGGGAAATATCCAGTTACGAGTTTTTTGATAGATATTGTGGTTGCGATTTGATTTGCGATTTTAAATTTGCAAAGTCAAGCTTCAGCTCAATATTGTCAATAATGTGCAGCACAGTATGAGTATTATTACCCTGCTGAAAAAATCACAGAAATTCTTACAGTTTCCATTAAACCATTACAAAATTCATTTTTGTTTTTGGCATTATTCCAATAAGAATTCATGTTTTCTATTGGTTGCCATCTGCCAGATTACATCCTACCAATAGAATCCATCAAATAGACACCATTATAGTTTACATTAAAACCATTACAATTCCCATTATAACCCTGAAATCCATTTCAATTTTCGGTTATGTTTTGAGGGGTTCTATATATATATATAATATTATTATTATTTTTCAGCAGGCAAGATTATAATGGTATAACTACTTTTGCAGAATTAACTTAATTACTGAATTTCACTGGAAAGATTTGTTTATTTTTTATAAATAAAGAAATGTATTTCTTTAGTCAATTATTAAAGTATTACATATGTTACATTGTATTTGGGATTTTGAGAACAAGTGGAAAATGTGCTGAATGTTTCATTTCATCCAAGTGAAAATTTACATTCGTTTTAAACGCGGATCCAGTCGACTCTGGTTGCGTGCGTGCGTCAAGCCTCATCCATGCTGCCAGATGCGTTTATGGAGATTTGCAGTGCGGATCCGCGTTCGAGTATAACAGACTGTGTGTGTGCGGCTCGTCGTTTAGAGTTAATGTACAGTAGGTATCCTTTATATATAAACAAAAAAAAATAGGGGAAAAAATCTCTCTGGACAAGTTATATAATTTTTACAATACAGTGAGTTAAAAATAGATTAAAAAAAAAAAAAACCTCAGATTCTCTCAGCCAAAGCTGAAAAAAAAGGTAGATAGCAACAATTGCTAAGGTTGGATTAGCTAGTAATGTTCTGTTTTAAATGTTCAGGATCAGTTTTAACAGGTTAATTTCAATAAACTCAATTCAACAACAAATTATTCCAACTGTATTCATGGAATGCAATTTCATTTAGATGGCAAAACTAGCTTTTCATACATTTATGAATTGGACCACAGGCAATGTCAACAGCATGACCCAATTCCATTTTTGGAAATTATATTACAAATGCCATTCAGACAGAGCTACAGAAATGTTTCATATGCAGTATGTAAAAATAATGCTGCTTTTTTTTTTAAGACTCCCTCAACCTTTCATTTTGATTGGTTCAGTGTTTAATACATAAGTATGATTTCCTTTTATATTAACTCCGCTGTACCAATAATTAATACATTACAGTGTGCGGCCTGAGATACAGGGTTACACCCAGCATCCCCACGACCCATATTGGGTGAGTTTGGAAAATGGATGGATGAAAGAGTGGCACTGAAAACATTGTTTAGTCTTGAATGGATCCAAATGTCAAAGCTCTCAGTTTGCAGTTCCTGTTCTCACTGAATGAGTCAGCATGTGAAAATAACACATTATCTAGAATCAGGCATGAAACCTATTAAGACGAGCTAGAGTTCATCACCTCTGTCAAATCTCCTGTATGACTCTGACAAGCCTCCGTGTGACACTCGCCAAAGGCATCAACTGAAAATGGAAATCTCTGCGGCCACCTCAATTCTTCATTGACCAAAGCTGAGAGCCAGTCCACCACTGTACCTAAAACGCACCATTTCAAAAACGAAATGGGAATTTATTTCCCCCTGAGAGGTAAAAAGGCACCATAGACCATGCTGGAGGCATACATGAGATTGACAAACGGGCACATCGGTTTGACAGCCATCAGCTTCAACAGTATGTTAACATTTTACCACCTTGGTGCAAAAGGGGTGTCAGGCCACTTTAGCACTGTAAGTGAAAACGGAGAATAGCCTTAAGCAACTCTGTGGCCTGTGGATAGAGAGAGCAGGAGAGGATGATGGGACTACTGATGGCAAGGCCATTTTCCAATGAGCTGCAACTGAGAAAGGAAATACGCTACCTTTTCAACTAGAGAATTACCCTTAAATACACATTTGGTCTCATGCACTGGGCTTATGTGTACACTGTGGAAAGCAAAGCCACATCAACTCAAAAATATCCAGATGGTGTTTAATGCATATAGTGTAAAGCAGCTAAAGCACATTTGTTCTCCCCTAATAGGCTTTAAATAACTTAATAATAAATTCATTGTATGAAGGACCATTTCCACCACAAAAACAAAAATAATGCTTTGGTAAATCATAATTGTTACATAAATTATTAAACATTAAGTCATCATTTTAATAAAAAATGCTACTTTGTCAAAATATTTTTTGTAATACATAATTATTATATCATAATTATGATTTGTTGTAATTATGACTTTTTATCTTAAAATTAAATTCAAAATGAAAACAAACTGAATAAACCAGGAATTTAAAAATTTGCGAAATAGATGAAATAAAAACAAATACGGGTAAAAATTTAATTCAATTTTTTGTAATAATTATTTTTTGTAATACATAATTATTATATCATAAACAGTCATAATTACAACAAATCATAATTATCTCAAAATGTTTTCTCAAAATTATGGCTTTGGTAAATCTTAACTATGACAGTTAAATATTTAATTAAATCATAATTATTACATAAAGCTGAAATTTTATATAAAAAAAGCTGACATAACTCATAATTATGACAAAACATTTTTATGTCATAATTATGACTTTTTATATTTTCAGTTGTTGTAGCCTATCCCAGTTTTGGGGCGCAGGTTAGAAAAACAAAAAACAAAACCTGGACCCATGGCCAGTTTATCTAATAATTATTTCTCATCTCATAATTTCCACTTTTTATCTCATACAGTACTTATGACTTGTTAATTATGACTTATTATGTCAGTTTCAACTTTTTTTTTTCTCAGAATCATAACTCATAATTATACATTTTTATCTCACAATGTGGACTTTTTGTCGTAATTTTGACTTTTTATGTAAATTATGACAATTTCAAATTATGTCATAACTATTTTTTTATTTTAATTCTTTTAATGGAAAAAACGTTTATTAGTGGGCTTGCATATAATTTGTATCTAGACAAAAAGTTGAGGCCTTTTATCCCAAACCTTTTTTTTTTTTTTTTTTTTACATATTTTTTTACATACATTTTTGCCAATGCACTTTTTAAAATCTACATTAGTAAATAACTCCCACTTCCTGCGTTCAGGCAGTTTTATTCACATTGGTTTACCATTGCTGTGTCTGCTATTGTTAATTTGTTTGTTTATTATTATTAATTTTGACAGACTACTGTGTGTATATATAATTAGAAAGGTCTAAATGTCTTTGCACAGATACTACAAGTCCGGTCTGTCACTTGGGTAAAGGGTCTGTGCAGAGCATCCGGTGCATAATGTCCAGCTGCAGTTTTAATACAGTACATGAAAAATGATAAATCAGAGAAATATTGATATATTCTCCATTGTTTATTTCACATTTTGTCCAAGACAATTATCCTGTATCATAATTCTCCAACAAATTATCCACTGCATTTCTTTGTTAAAACTATATTCAGTCTTATTCGTTAAATACACATTTGAGGCAGTGTGCAATTTATTGAACCATGTTGAAGGGTCCATCGCCATCTACATCTGTTTTTTGAATCCATGTTGGTATGTATTGTATGTTTGAGGTTTTACATTTATAAAGTGAAGGGATTATATTATTTTTTGTGTTGTTCTGGCCAGTGGTCTTAGACCTATACTGACACCTAGTGGTGTGGAGGTATCATCTGTTTTTAGTAAACAGCTAACCAAACAATAAATCTCGACAGACTCCCAAATCAATATCACTTATACATCACAAAAAAAAAAAAAAAACAAACAAAAACAACAAAAAACAAACAAACATTAAATTTCTCCAGTCTTTGTACTTAATTTCTGTTATTTTCGGAAGCTATTGGAATAGTGATAAAGAAATATTATTAGCTCTATAACAAGATTTTAAGAAATAAATTTGCTTGTGAAAAAAAATGGTAATCCTGTTTGCTTGTGAAAAAAAATGGTAATAAAAAATTATGACCAGTGTGTCGCTAATTACAATACTAAATAAAGTAATCAAATTGACAGTACAACCTGGGCTGTCTTTTTCTATCAGTTCTTCAATAGGTAGATCTCGTCTTTCATAAAAGACGAGGTAAGGGATCTTGGGCTTAAAAAGGTTGGTGACCACTGTATTAAGCTAATAATGGTTAACTTTAATGGTGTTATTAATATTTTCATAGAAAGGTGATGCTAACTACCAAGAAAGCTGCTTGGGAAGACACAGCCTTCTTTTAATATAATAATCTAAGTCCAAAAATATATTACTTACATGTAAATCATTCTAAGAGTCTTAGATAGTTAAAGGGTTTTGCTTCAAGTACCTTTATAAAATCTACAGGCGCATTTAAGAACATTCAACATTAACCAAGATGCCTACTTAAGACCATCAGGGCTCTAATGATGAATAATTACATGAATAATGAATAATTCTTCATTAATTTAAATTATAAATAATTTCTGCACCTTTTTTTTTTTAGTTTGAACATGAACTGAAGGGAACATTTAGTCTAATCCACACAGAATTCAATGAGGTGACCTTATTAAAAGAGAGAAATAGGAGGTTGCAGGGAGTTTATGATGATGTGAAGCTGCAGTAATATAAAAATGCCCTGCTCATTGTGAATAGAAACAAGAAGCCTGCCTGCCAAATGTTGTCTGCCAGACATCGAAAAGTTTTGTCAGTGTCAATGCAAATAGCACCTGCATCTTAAATCTGCCTCTCCTGGGAAATAAAGGCCGAGACACATCACAACCATCTTAATCTTAATATCTCCCAGATCATTTTTTAGCCCAAAATTAGAGTTCACATTGACACTGACTGCTGCAAAATGTTAACTGTTGTGTTGTGTTTTCAGGACTGGGCAAAAGAGGAGTGGAGTGGAGGCTGTCCTGTGAATGTAATGACCCCTGGGATGCTAATGTATTACCACCCGAGTCTTCGAAAGCCTTTCGGCAGGTACACCACACCACTACACTAGCCAAATCCCTTCATGTTCAACAAAGCCTCTTTCAAAGCTCCAGTGCCTCATTTCCTTCACATTCTCTGTCCTATAAGGAATAGTTCACACAAAAATGAAAATTCTGTCATTATGTACTTACCATCATGTCATTCCAGACCCACTGGTTATTTCTACAGAACATAAAATGAGTTTTGCTCTTTTCCATACAATGGCAGTTCATAGAGTGCCCATAGCGGTCAAGCTGCAAAAAAGCACCATAAAAGTAGTCCATTCGACTCCAAGCCTGTATTAAAGCTACTGAACACCTTCTGAAGAATACAGAGCACGTGTCATATAGATTACCTTTATGGTCTTGGAGTGAAAAAACTAGAATGAAAAAAATAAATAAAATCCAGTTCTCTTTGGGCAATAAAAGGGGCTCAGATCTAATTTTGGTTTTAGGTCAAAATTAATTCAGGTCTTAGTCCGGTTTCATTTTTGTGGCACCAAAACACTACATAATAATTTATATTATATTATATTATATTATATTATATTATATTATATTATATTATATTATATTATATTATATTATATTATATTATATTATATTATATTCGTTTAGATTAGATTAGATTAGATTAATAATAACAGTAGTCCAGGCACCAAAAACATTGTAACACTATATTTAATAACAATAATAATAATAATAAGAAGAATAATATTATAAAAAATAATAAAAACAACAATAAGCTAAATAACAAAATGCATTAATAATATTATATTTATTATTATTATTATTATTATTATTATTATTATTATTAACCACTGTTATTAATAATGACAGTACTCAAGGCAACAAAAAATTGTGATACTATTAGAGTATTTAACACTGCTACTACTGATTATTATTATTATTAACCGCTGTTATTAATAATAACAACAGTAGTCCAGGCACCAAAATAGAAAAATATACTATATAAATTGTGATAATAATAATAATAATAATAATAATAATAATAATAATAACAGTAGTCCAAGTACCAAAATAATTTGTAATATATAATATATAAATTGTGATAATATTAAGAATAATAATATTAATAAATGTTGTTGTTAATTTGCTTATTGCTAATAAACTAATTATTCTAATTATACTAATATACTAATTATATTTATTAATCACTGTTATTTAGAACATTTAATAATAATAATAATAATAATAATAGTCAATAATAATAATAATACTCAAATTATATAATAATAAAAGAAATAAAAAAAATAATAATAATAATAATAATAATAATAATAATAATAGTCATTATTATTATTATTTCTTCACTTTTTTAATTTTTGGAGCATGACAGACATTACCTTTTTTGCAATAAATAAACAAATAAATAATAAATAAATATATTTAAAATATATAAGAAAATAATAATAATAATATTAATATATAATAGCATACAAGTTTGGAATGACATGAACAAGAGTAAATGTTAATTTTTGCGTAAACGATTGCTTTCATCACAGATCTCCTTGACTTCAGCACAGATTACCTGTAAATAAAGATAAAAGTGAGAGTAGTACATAAATGCCCATTTTACCTTGAAGTGTGAATGCTACCCGAATGCATGACTAGATGTTAAAAGGACAGCACTCTTGGGGAAAACATCTCAAAAGCTATTTGAAATGGCCCGGTTAAGCGATTGACAGGGCTGAACTAATGCTCGCCCAAGGAGAACGTACAGAAAGAGCGTGCAAGAGAGAAAGCAAGAGCGTGCGGTGGCTAGAGTGCGGGGGAAATTTCCATAATAGAATTAAATCCACAGGGAGAGGAGTGAGTTCATCATATAAAGGTGGCTGAAGCATGTACAGACTTCCCATTTTGTCTGGTACCTGTGCGGGCGATGAGCTGTTTCCTGAAGGAGGGCTGTAATCTGTCCTTGACCCACTTAGAAACAGACGAGATCTTGAAGCTCTTGATCTTTGGGATGCTACAAGACTCTTTCATGCAATAAATCTCCATCCATTCTTCCTCACTGTAGCTTCTGAAAATTTAAATGATTTCTATTAGGTGTGAATAATTAAAAGGACTAAAGCATGAATTAATCACTGGTCCACTAGCACAGAGTTCTGAAGCATCCCAGTCAAGACGTCTCGAGAGAGTTCTGTAGTACACTGTAATACATAAAAAGATTCTGTAAAATTATAATACTTCAAAATTAGGGCTGTCAATTTAACATGTTAATTTAGTGTGTTTAATTCCAAATAAAAAGAGTTCTGCTCTATGAACAAATTTTATTAAGAACTACATCTTTCTCAGCTTGTAAAACTGTATCTGTCTTAAATTTTAGTTACTTCTTTATTTCAAGTAACAAATGCTTTTTATGATTTGAGTTTTAGTTAAATATAATAACCCTGGAGGGAGCAATGTTATGACAAGGTGGTACTTAGATGTTCTGATTTTGTTTTAAGGTGATACTCGGCCTGAAAAGTTTAAAAACTGTAGGACTAGACTCTAATATATTATTCTGGCTTCTTTTGATGCAGTACTTCCAAAGTTAGAAGAGCATATCTCGCCTGCCATAGATGGTGGAATAGAAAACAAACCGCTTTTATGTCTTAGTGATTCACACTGACAAAGAGCATAGGTGAAAAGCACTGTGGGTAAAGGATATCCCTGAGGGTTTCATGAACAACTAAGTCCACGCATCCATAATGCATGAAGACTAAACTGCATGGTGGATGGGAAACTGCGTTGCATGGGAAATAGGTTGCTGAATGCAGCGATAAGCATTTTTTGAGAACCCAATTAAAAGTTATTTCTGTTAAATTCACAGCAGACATGAATGTGTGCATTGTCTTCTGGAGGTTTTCTGATCTGTTTTATATGTGCATAAATTAACCACGCTATTGAGTCAATAGGAATAGCTATTTACTTGTTTAGTAAATGTCTTCAGTTCTTCTTCTTTTTTAAGTCGCTTTGGATAAAAGTGTCTGCTAAATGCATAAATGTAAATGATTAATCTTGCGGTTTTAACTACAGTTTACCTCAGTATAAATTTTGCTTTTCATTTTACTACACTTATATTTTAATTATTACTTTGAATATTAGTAATATATAAAGTAAGTACATTTTTAAATTAATTGTAGAATTATGTTAATTTATATTATTTCCAATATTTAATTACTGTTCAAAAGTTTGGGGTCAGTTACATTTTTAATGTTTTTGAAAGATTCTTTTTCATGCTCAGCAAGGCTGCATTTATTTGATCAAAAATACAGGAAATAGTAATATTGTCTAATATTTTTATAATTTAAAATAACTGTTTTCTATTTGAATATATGTTAAAATGTGACGTTTAATGCTTTATTGCTGAATAAAAGTTACTATATATACTGTATATATAGTTTATTTATTTTGTAGTAGATACTATAGATAAGTTTAAGTTCTTTTGAGTGTTCAATGAAAGTGAAAAAAAAAGCGAAAGTGACGTGACATACAGCCAAGTATGGTAACCAATGACATACTTACCTAAAGATTCATGAATGCTATTAGCACAAAGTAATATAGCCATTATTCATTTTGATTTCATTCGTTTTATTCATAGCATCAACCATGAAGTCTTTATTTTACCAGTCACCTTGACATTTTCCACATCCCGGGTCTTGATACTCAGTCATAGTGGTTTTCAGATGTGCCCTTCTTCTCTGTCCATGAAGGAACTGGACTCAGTGTGAGCTTCCCTGAAACACAGTGACACAAGAAAGGGTTCAAAGTGCAAGTCGTCCAAGTGTTACTTACTCTTCGGTTTGGTAATGACAGCAGCTGCTCTGGTGACGGCCCACTTGTTGGCCAAACCAGAATTGGGATTTTAATGGACTTAAAAGGATTATTGGCCACACTTATCCATTGTGCCTTAAAATACACAACGAAAATAACAGTAATTTACAGATTCATGTCAACTTGACCTATTTTACTTGCGTAACATGTATTTACTTACAATGCATTTCTCAATGAAACAGCATTTTCAAAGAAAAAACTGAGTGGGACTTGATTGGATAATTGAAAGTTGCATACCAGAATAGAGCCAGGTGGTTGGTGGGAAGGTGTTGAGAAATAAGAGGGCTTGGAGATGTCAGCCAAAAAGGAAAGAAGCATTTCAGATGCACAGCAAGTTTTTGCAGAAAGTTTATACCCAGACATTTTTTTTTTTTTTAACTTGTGCATGCAAAGGAAATTAATAATTAATTAATAAAGTAAAATCCATCAGTCGTTGAGTTTCAAGTATTCTAAAATCAAACATCATTACAGTATAATCACTTGTGTCTTGTACTTAATAATGAAGCTGACTTTGGAAATGTCCTTATTTGATTTTCTAATTTGCTTTTGGTGCCTAATATAATTGTAACTATGTGATATGTGAAGTGAATATGAAACATCAGAGCACAGAAGTGAACACATAATGAGCTACGTGAAGTTTTTTTGTCAAGCACAAGTGCCACTCTTCCTTTCAACTCCACGAGAATCTGTATTGTTTTTAGGAAAATGTAGCATGTCAGACACTTAAGTTTGTCAAAGCCTTTTTGAACATGTCAAATGAGTTTAATGGCTCTCGTTGTGCCACATCATTTTAGTTAATATCAATAACATGGTCAGTGAAAATGTGTTAAAACTATAATAAGCCAACTGCAACCAGACAGTTTTGAAAAATGTATAAACATGAAATGCTAACATATACAATATACCAGAAACAACATCATTATACGATATCATCATTAACAAGTAACAAATATTCACTGTATACTTGCCTACTTTATTACATATATTATTACATTAGGTGGTACTGGATGTTCTTTACAGACTTTTGTTAATTGTTGTGTTTGTGTTCACCTGTGTTTGTTAACTTTGTTGCAAATGATAAGCTGCAGCTAATATTACATTTATGCTGTCGCATTTTGTGACAATATGTTTGGAAATGCACTACGTTAGCCAGTGAATACATTTCTAATCCGTTATTGATGTTTTTTTTGTTTGTTTTGTTTTTGTGGTACAGTATTTGTAATTAATGCGAAATAATAGTGCATACTATTGATTTATATGTAATTGCAAAATAAAGCACTTAATCTATATTGTGTTTTTGATTTTTACTTCGAGTGGGCGGGGCTATTATTACGGTTTTCTGATTGGTGGAGATTTTTGCAGAATCATGGGTAATGCAGTTTTTCAGCAAGAATTCCACTGTTAAAGACAATTAAATAATAATAATAATAATAATAAAGCCTGAGTGGGCTGACAGCTTCAACAAAAACATTGAGGTCTGTCTTTAACAATTTAGAAGATATCTTTAAAAATCACTTCCCTTGTGGGGAAAATAAATGAATGGGATTTTCACTTCCAAGACCTGACTGTTGTGCTCTATAGTTCCAGACAATAAAAGTAAAACAAAATAAGTGTTTAAGATGTGCAGCAGCTTAAACTGTTGACTTTAAGCACGAATCATTTAAAATCAACTTAAACCGGAACATCAGTCAAATTATCTTATTATATTGTGAAATTTCCATATTTGATCTTCTAAGCTGCTTTCGGTGCCCCACCAAATAATTATGATGGTCTTATGTGAAGTGAATATAAAACATCAAAGCACAGAACTGAAGCAAACACCGTGAGCTATAAAAGTTATTGTCATGCACAGTAAGTGCTCTCTCTGTCAACCCCATGGGAATGTCAATTGGTTTCAGTGCTTTAGTAGAATAAAGCACGCTAGACATGCAACAAGTTTGTCAAGGCCTCTTTAAACATGTGTAATTGCTCTTGTTGCACGCAGACAAAAAGAATAAAAGAAGGCGAGGGGTTTAAATATAGACAAACCCAGATCTGGAAGAAACTTCGAGCAAATCTTGCCACTGCGACTTTGAAATAAAGTCATCCTTACAGCACAGCAGATCAAACACTCGCGGACACACGTGTGGCCGCCCACACATGCAAGGCAGACACGTCTCAAAGAGTGTGAGAGATGGATGAGCCATTCATACGGCACGAACGTCCCTGTGAAAGTGATTTAATCGCTAGTGCTTGATTACACAGATGATAGAAAAAGCTCAAGCTCAGATGCTCTCCAAGGAGCTATTTAACTCCTCCGGCGGCCCCTAACCGAGCATTATTTGTCTTCGTTATCGCCGCCTCGCGGGGGATCAACTCTTCATTTTCCCTGCTTGCACGCCCACCCCATCAAGATCAATCCCTAGCCTGACCGACATGTTTTTGTAAGCGTCCAATTTATGGGTTCCAGTGGTGGCTAGATGACACAGCCGGCACTTCCTCTGCTCGCTTTGGCCAGGAGCCACGGGAAAGATGCGTCTCTTGTGATTGTGAATCTGATTTTCCATTCCATTTGCTAGATTACCTCGACGTCCGGCCACAAGTCTTCATTTAGAGCCACTCCGCTGCGTGGATTGGCTATTATTTTGGACGTCCCACAAGCAGCTGCGTGCGTCTCAAAGGATCCACCACCTAAATATTGCATAATGTAACAACTTGTCCCAGGCTTTGGCAGATCGCCTGCATCGGTTCAAAGCAATGCACCAACTTCAGATTAGGTGTATCCTTGCCAAGACGGAAGGCGGCCCCTGAGGAGAATCGCAGGGTCATTTGGGCTCTTCTTTTGGGATATGACGTGTTGTACCACACGGCGGTTTGTAATATTCATAATGACAGGCTTATGAATGTCTGGGGGGGTTGAACTCGAGCGTGCACACAAGAGCCATCACAGACACTTTCTGATGTGCGAAAAAAAAATGAGTCAATCACCTACAGTGATGTATGATGTTTTTGTTGCATTCAATGCATTTTAGATTTCATGCAATGTAATGAAAAATTTATTAAAAATATTTATATTCCACCTGTAAATTGATGTTCCATCAAAAAAGATTTGGTAGTCTGAATGTAAATATTTTAAATGAATATTGTCACATTCCATACCATCCAATCTTTTTACAAAGTTCAAATCACTCAGGACTCTTCAAATAACTTCATATTTCATTGTGATGCAAAAGACCCATAGAAAAGACGGCTCACAAAGCTGGTTTTCAAAAGAGAGCCTATATGCGTATTTCTTTCTTGACTAGCCTTGCAAACCCTCTTCCACTGACAAGGAGCCGATGGCCGATCTGGAAACGCTCCATGTATTTTCACTGCAGAAAGAAGCAGCAGTGCCTAAAACCTGCTGGTCTTGCAGCAGGAATCCATAAAGTGGGGACACAAAGTTGTCAAAGAACCTAACTTGGCAAGACTGATTCAAAAGAACAGAAGAATGGAAAAAAATAAATAGTCTGTGTATATACAGTATAAACGCCTGATGCAGCATGTTCAGTTGAAGGACGTCTGATTTCTAAACACTACTGTTTAAAATTTTTGGGGTGGGAAAGACTAAATGTTTACCTTACCCAAGACTGCATTTGATTAACAATAAAACAACCTTCAGGATTTACTAAAGAAAAATAGTTAACAATTAGCAATGAATAGGTGTGGACAGTCATTTTTGAAGCTCACCTAATTGCATTTGCAGGAGTTTCCCTTTTAGACCAACATTTTTAGGAGGAGTAGTTATATCAAGCAACATGATTTAGTAAGGTTTGTGGTAGATTACTAGTATTTGCACTATTATTCAATGCCCCAAAACCATTTTGCACTTAACATGGTCATTATGGAAATGTGCAGGCCGCGTCTGTGTTCTTTAATTTATGCATTGTCAGTAGATCACAGCAGACCTTTCCACTCCCAACTGCTTCTATGGAATTGCACTGTCGTGCTAATTTATCCTGTTTAGTAAATTTCGCCCGTAGTCTCTTTTTGATTGAATTAAAAACATAAGCTAGTTCTGATGTGTAATAATATATTGTTGAGTCAATCGGTTTTAGTTAAGCTCATTTAAATAAAACCTTAATAAATCTATTAACACAAAGTACAAAGAACTTCACATTGTTACTTTGTGAGCATTGTGACTGGAGGGAATACCCATAAGCCCTTGCTCTTGAATAATTATTAAATCAATAATTAAATGTATGCTCAATAAAACACAGGGATTGGGATATGTAAAATGTTTAGAATTATTAAAGGCTTTGAGCTCTATTTAATATTGTTATGTTTAGTTAGTAAATAACTGTAAACAATATGTTGCACTGAAGGAAGCAAGTCATAGCAGGATGAAACAACATGAGGGTGAGTAAATCATCACAGAACCTTTATTTTTGGGGGTTTAAAGATTTAATCTCCTTGTAATATTAAAGGGATCTCATCCTTTTCCCATGTTAAAGGAATAGCTTATCCAAAATTGAAATTTGCTTAAAATGTACTCACCCTCAGGCCATCCAAGATATTGATTACAGATCATCTGATAGATCATCTTCATGTCTTCTCAAGTGAAAAGCTGAATGTTTTTATAAACAAATCCATCAAGACATTTTTAACTTCAAATATCCCCAAATCTATTCCTAAAGAAACAAATCATCTAGATATTGGATGACCTGAGGGTGAGTAAATTTACATCAAATTTTCTTGTTTGGCTGAACTATTGCTTAACCACTGCAGCCTTATCTGCTGGCTTGTGGATAAAACAGACTATTGGTTTTCATATTAATTAATAGGTCGTTGGTCTTTTTTAACCATATCTTGTACTGTGTGGGTGAACTGGGCAGTCTAGATCATCTTCGCTTTTAATTAGCTATGATATGTCTTCTGAAAAGGCTATTTCTGGCTGGATGTTGCATAGGTTTTTCCAACCTTTTGTTTCCTGGAAAGAGTGCAACCATGTGCTGCTAAAGATCAAGAATGGGGCAGTTTTCTTCCTCACTAGATATATTCCCTTGAGGCCTAATCTTTCCCTGCAGTACTGTCACTTGACACCCACATCAATCTGAGATCATCTGTCAATCATCTGTGATGCAATCACACTTCTTAAATTATACTCTGAAATCTCATCTATCCATAATAAGGAGTATTTTTAAACCGTGACATGATCATGTCTGTCTATTCCTGTACCTATGGAATGAAAGATACATTTTTATCGCACGGTGAATTGTGTTCTTTTGTAAGCATTAACTATAATGTACTTGAAACCACAAATTAATGTATATACTGTGGCTCCATGTAAAATATATGAATTTGTATGCATTATATAAGTAAATTTCAAACCAAGTAGCTTTTATTTAAAAACAAAAACAAAAATATTACACAAAAATATTACCTATACAAATAATTTTGATTCCTATTGACTTGGACAAATATTACAAATGCTATTATAGGTAACTGAAACCTTCCCTTTTTGTGTGACAAAATGAATACATAATTTTTTTTTCTGATCACGTCAAGAACAACAACCACTGAATGTTTTAATGCTGCAATTATTTTGTTTCCATCCATATGCAGTAGCCCATATTCTACATGTCCAGTAAAATCTAAGCAACTTACATTTTACAGACTGGCTTGTTGTCAGTTTTGTGTCACAGCGAAAGATGCAGATGCAGTCAAAGCAGCCATGCAACACAGTAGTGGTGTTCCTAAAAAACAAAAAAACGTGCTTTTAATGAATCAGTCGAGAGAATGATTCAATTACTTGCATATAAGGACAGAAACCTACTTCTTTCCTTCATAACTGAATGAGCATTTTGAACAAATCGGTTCAATAAATGCTAAAATGACTTACTCATAGTGGAGCATCAGTATAACCTGGAAAACAAGTCAAACACAAGTCCGGAACAAACACAAACAAGTGAAGTGATACAAACATTGAAATGTCACAGTTCTACTGGACTGGACTGGAACATTAGTTGTATAATTACTAATGAAATATTATACAATACTGTAAAATCAGTTTGAACACGTCTCATGTTTACATAGAAAAACATTGAAAAAGCAGTGCAGTGAGATGCATCCCATAATTACGATTATTATTTTTTTTACGAAAAAAAAAAAAGGTATTTTCAACTTCTGACAATTTTATCGCAATTTTCAGAATTGTAAGCTTCTGGCTTTTTTTTCCTCAGAATTGTGAGTGTGTAATTGTGACCCTTTTTTGAGACCTCCAGTTCTGAGTTTATATCTTGGAATTCTGAGAAAACTGCAAGAAAAATGTCAAGATTATGTGATATAAACTCAGAATTGCAAAGGATAAAAAATGAATTGTGAGATAAAAGTTGCAATTACTATTTCTTTTTTTTTCCTCTCTCAAGTGGTAGAAACATTCTTCCATAGTCTAGCATGTTTAGCCTACATAGAAACTTTAGATTAGGGAACTCATATTCACTTTATTCACTTTTAAAGGGTTCACCCAAAAATGAAAATTATCCATTTATTCACCCTCAAGCCATCCTTGGTGTGTATGACTTTCTGCTTAATTCAGACAAATACAATATGGATAATTTTAAATATGGATTTTTTTTTTTACACAAACACATCGATTCACTTAAGAAGGCCTTTATTAACCTCCCAAGCCATGTGGAGTACTTTGGATGGATGCACTTTTTTGGGCTTCAAAATCTCGACCACCATTAACTGCCATTCTTTTTTTCATCTGAAAGAAGAAAGTCATATACACCTAGGATGGCTTGAGGGTGAGTAAATCATGGGGTATCTAAGAGTAGCAAGGTACTTGTTAGTAGTTATGTTTAGGTACTGGGTAGGGTCATGGTATCTAGAACATGGTCATGCAGAATAAGCCATTAATATGTGCTTAAGTATTAATAAACAGCTAATATGCTAGTAATAAGCATCTTAATAAGCAACTAGTGAACAGTGTTTCCTAATCTAAAACTTCCTTTGAATGATTCCTTACACTGTAAGTAGTATCTTTATAAATCAGTCTCAACAAAATTTCTACAGTAGCACACATGCAATAGAAAGTGACGTCTCCGCTATTTACTACAGAAGGTATGATTTGCATTTTAAAAACAATTATATGACTGCACTCCAAGAAAATACTCCAGAAATACAGTAGATAGATATAGAGCATATAAACCGAAACCAAATCAATGCACGAATTTAGTGTATTTAGCTTTAATTTGGCCAAGTTTTAGTTTGACATTTAACACAGCTTTTACTTCAACTCATACAGACTATTTCACAATGCTGATTTTTTGGGGGGGTCTTTTGTGCCTGTGCACTCTTGGGGCATCATGATTGGGGTTAATAGAGCACACAACAGCCAATATCTGGATGCAGTCGGGTCCTCTGAACACAGCACTCTTCCAGTAGTAGGCCATTGACTGGGCGAAATGTCAAGACTCCTTTCCGAACAAGAAGGGATGGGGGCGATGAATAATTCATGGGGGGAGTTCGGTCGAACACAGTGCTGTGTCTGTTTAGCTGTGGCTTCAGCAGGCAAGAGAGAGAAGGGGGAGATACAACACTGTAGGAAAACACCGAAGCTAATTTGCCATCTGGACCTCATATCAGACAGCTTGACGTGTTCCTGGAGGACTCTACGCGGGGCGAACTCTTCATGTTAACCTCCTCTTGAGAAATAGCATATTTAGCGCTGATTATGACATGCCCGGATGAGGTTTGAACATCCAGAGCTTTGTTTGTTTGGACAGGGCAGGGTTGGCACAAGTCGGAGAGGCTCTCCTTCAGGGTCATGAGGCCGATATTGATCTGACAGCATCTCAAAGAAGAGATATATGGAAAGACATTTCCTTGAGCGTGCGGATGCAGCCAAGTAGCTTGAACTTTCTTTTACTAACTTTTTTACAGTGACAGATTGTCATCGCTGAAGGATGCAGTACTGCTGGTCGCTGGTAGACGATGCTGCTGGGAGTGTGGAATTGGCTGTAGATTTTAAAAACGAATCACAAATGAGAAAAATGCCGACATCGTCACCCATGCTGGCAAAAACTGCCAGCTCTTATTGAAAGGGAATGACTTACAGTGATTTTGTCGCTGCAAATCATGGTCAGTATGAACACCCCCTTTAGTCAAACAAAGTTTTGAGACTCAGACTCAGCCAAATAAGCTCTAAAACAGAAACACATTTACTTTCTGATTAAACACGGAAATTCAGCTTTGCAATCACAGGAATAAATTACATTTAAAAACATTCAAATAGAAAACTGTCCTTTTAAATTGTAATAATATTTCAGAATACTTACTTTTTCATTAAATAAATGCAGCATTGGTAAACATAAATGACTACTTACCTTAATTATGTCTGGGATTAATTGTGGTTATAAATATAACTTCAGAAATAATCTTAATCATTCCAAACTTTTTTCAAATTAATGCTTAATTTTACCAAATTACAGTTTTTATTTTAATGTTCATGTACAAATGAGCTACATGAAATGTTCAAAAGGTGAAAAATAAACTCCATATTGTTAAATAAGTAATAATAAATGCATAAAAAATGAATAAGCTGATCAATACTAATTTCCATTTGACAAATGTATATTTCTCATCATTGATTTTGACAGTGTTCTCATTATAAACAAGAGCTTGGTGGCGTTCAATTAATACAGTTTGGTTACAAAATGTAATTATTAAATCAAAATGCGGGAGCATATAAATAAATGACACTTTCAAGTTGCAATATTTGAAGATTGAGGGGCTGGTGGAACCTGAACCAATCTCAAAGCTAACGCCTTTAAACTAGGACTTAAAAAACATTCTCTATATTCAGATCCTGACATTTCCTTAAACACTCTTCTATAAAACGAGACTACATATGTACACTCAAACATTTCAAACAGTGTTGGCATAGTCAATGAGATCACAGGTTGTGTTTAAATTACTCAGTATAACAGTATGAAGTTTATTACTGTTATGAAGGGCAGGTAAACTTGAGAATCTCTTCAAATAAATCTGTACAGAGATGTTTGCAGAAACGCAAAGCATAACAAATCCAGTATTAGGCAGCAAAGATAAAGGTTTTAACTCATCATTTTACACAAATTTTCCAAGGATGTACATTAAATAACAAAGGAAAGGGCAAGTCCTGTTTTAAATTCGAGGGTATATTAACAAAGTTTGTAGTTTATTTATAGGTCCACACAAACGTCAAATGACGCTGGGCGATTCGTCAAAGGCTGGATAACTTTCATTGGTATGTTCCACCGAAGGCTTCCAAAATAAACCTGATACATGTATCCAGGCGCATTAAAGAACAAAGTGAGGCATCCAGATGTGTTTTAGTAAAATGTGCATCTGAGGCATCTGTTCCCACTATCTCTCAGATGTCCGTTTGCAGTGTCTGACTGAAGAATATCCACCACAATCCATTAAAGATGCACTGAAAGCAGGAGTGGTATCATGAGAGCAAAGCTTGATGCAACTGATGAAATGCAGGTAGGCACAAATCCTCCGCCGGTGGATTATTTTGAGCAACAAAACAGTTCCTTCAGTGTATGGTGGGTATGTCTCCAATCCAAGCTCCAGGTAACGGTCTGGGACATGTGTATTCATTCTGCGGGGAACAAACAAGATGTAAGACGATTACTACTGTACAAAAACACGAGGTTCAGCTTAGTACTGACACAGGGGTCAATGACATTAGGGGATGCAAGGGGAAAACACAACACAATATTTTTTCACTTTTCTATGTAGTTAATAAATGTAAACATAAAAGATGTAAATGTAAGTTTCTCAGTACCACATGAATCCAATGAGTACAAAGAGCACATTTCTAAAATCTCAGCGCTATACTCCATTTTCTGTATCTTATTTGTCATTGAACCACAGAGCAAAACATTAATTAAAGATACATCTGATTATAGAAAAGTGTCAGGATAATAATACAGACACACCAATTCAGCCACATGCAATTTTAGTGTAAAATGAAACGCTCATGCATGGCCAAAAAAAATAGTTTGTGAAGCAGTACTGGATGATTTGTCAGCTATCAGTTAAGGAAGTCAGAAATCGAAATATGGCAGCACATTGTGTGCCATCTTTGTTAAGATGTTAATTAGAGTTGAGACGTCCTTGCTGTCATGAGCACTTTGTCTTAAATGGATTAAACAAACCGCTGCGGATACTAATTAACAATATGTATTGAGCACAATCATCATCTCAATTATCCCAAGTTCAACTAAGGTTCTTTCAGAAACCATGGGAATAACAGCTGTACTGCCCACTGAGTCAACTTGAAGACATCTTTTCATACAATATTGAAGTAATTACTTGCTAAAATGAGGACAAAAAGGGATGCTGCGTTTCCTGAGAATAAGAATGTTAATGGATGAAACCTTTCTTGCTATTATATATATATATATATATATATATATATATATATATATATATATATAAACAGCAGTTTATAACACCAGCTTATTCCAGTGGACACTTTTATTGTATGGAAAAGTGCAGCTTGAACATTCTGCTAAATATCTCATTTTGTGAGCCACGGGAAAAAAGTCAAACACACACAAACAATGATCACTTAAATGTTTTCTGAACAGAGAAATGGGACACAAGTTTCATAGTTTCTGCAAACAATGCGCAAGTAGCAGATTCTTCAGGAGGAAGCTCTCGGAAAGAGAGAAATATGCAAACGTAAGGGAATCTGTTTTTTAGTTATAAAGACATTGTTTGTGTTTAACACCTCAGAAAACTAAAAATGGCAGCTTTTTTTACCACCATTGCGAGACTACGTTTGAGCTGCCTGAGGATGAGCTTTGATTTTCTTGTAGTCAAACTGGCTGACACAAGCTGTACCCCAGACTTACAATTGAAATGAACTTCTAGTGAGGCTGCAAGTGTTTTCAGTGAGTTCTTTCATTGAGATACAGCAGCCTATGCAGGGCTCTATATACAGCCATTGAAAATTACCTGTGTATGTTGAAAATTATTGAGCCACACCGGTAAGAATCATGGATTGATATGTCATCAAAACGCCATAATTCATCTGACTTTAAATGCAAATGATGTTTCAACTGCGCATTCCGCTCCATTAAAAACGGCATCCAGTATGTACGCCCAAATGCAAAATTAAAGCATACTGAGTGCATATTAATTGGGTCATGCAGATGTTGCTGGGTAACCTTCCGAGAGTGTCCAGTAACTCATTAAATATTCATGAGCATACATATTTATTAGTTAGTGAGTGGATTTGCAAACACCTGGAAATGTCAAATCAACCACAGACAGATTGCAAAATGCATTATTGTTGACTGTAGGCCAATGATAGACTTGGTTTTTGAATAATCTATCCATCTGCAAATTTTAATCACTTAAGAACAACAAATGCTCTTACGCAAAAAAATGTAATGTAATGTATGGAATGAAGAATCCTAACAAAATAGCAAGCACTTCAAGACACTCAAGACAAAAGCCGGGAGCAGATGCACACTCTAGAATGCTAAAAACAGACTTAGCATAATAGATGACATTTATTTCCTTGCACTGTGCAGCTGAAATCAGCATTCGATTGGCAACCTTTGAGTTTGACCTTTAACTTCATAAGGATTGTAATGCAACATAGATGACATATTTGTTATTGGATGTGTTCGGAAAAGATTATACAAGGAATAACTGACTACAGACTGTTGAATTACTACACAAAATAATACTTGCTTGGTCAGTGTCATTGTTGGTTTTGGTTCTTTTGCTGCTGCAGGCTGAAATGACCTTTAAAACAACTTTGAAGTGGTATGGCACACTAGCGTGGTAATGTAGAAAAATAATTGCAGACCTTAGGAATGTTTAACTATATTTATACGTGGGAATGCTTAGGAATGTTTAACTATATTTTGTGTGTGTGTGTGTGTTATATATATATATATATATATATATATATATATATATATATATTAAATCAAAAAACTACCACAGCAATACTGCTTATTTCTAATTATTATTGTCATTGTTATTATTATTATTTAATAGCTATATTCACATATAATCACAAAATGTTGCCAAAATTATGTAGCATTTCAAACAACCACTGAAAACCTGGATTTTTAAAAATCTAATTAAATTTTAACACCATTTTTTTGACAATTTTAAAGCACAATTATATTATTTCCCCAAATCATGCAGCCCTTATAAGCATTTTAAACTGTTATGTGCTACCTTTTGCATGTTTAATTCAGCAAGCACTTCCCATTTATTATCTTGAAAAATAATAATAATACTAATTGCACCTTATTCCAAATTTTGTGTTAAAACGTTTTAATGGAGAAAAAAAAAAATAATAATAATAAAAGTCCCAAAATCCTCAGTGATAACACCTATCACAGGAAATGAAGAAAAAGTGAAGCAATGCACTGTGGGATAAAGTATGGCAACTCGTTTTTGAAATCTGCATAATCCACAATGATAATAATCAACTAGTTTTATTAGCAATTATTAAGGTCTATGCACTACGCATATTTCTATGACAAAATTTTTTTTACAGTTATATTCTTACATTTTGAGTATTTTAAGCAAATGAATGAAGTGACTGGATGTTACTTTCCTCATTAAACTGCAAATTCATCTTAACTGACACTTCCTATCCATTATATTTCTTTTTTATATTATTTTTTTATTATTTTGGCACACAAAACAGCATAAATGACATTCACAGACTTCAATATGGAATATTTAATTGTTTAGTTTATCAAAGACACAATCAACTGATGAATCAGATATTAAAATAGTTGTTGCTTACAGCTCTAATGCATAGTATAAATGCTTCACACTGCAGAAATAATAATAGCAGTACGGTAGCATGCGATTGGAAACATATGTATTGTTATGACAGCAGTGACACAATGACTGCACAGTCCTGTCATTACTGACAACAGACCAGCCACCAATCAAAAATGACGCGGCAAAGATGCGATAAATCAGACAAGGTGAAAGATATTTAACACGGAGATGAGCATGGCTGGAAATTCCAACAAAGAGACACACAGAAACCCCCGGTGATAATGCTGACTTAACTAATTAGTGTGCTAATAAGTTTTGCCTGGCTGAACCCTCAGAGCACCTCCAATTATCACAACACATGCGGTTTAAAGCCAAGTTAAATAATGGATGATCACTTAGACTTCCACTTTGTAGGCCAAGGTGATTACCTAGACTGCGTTTAGTCTTTATTTATGAAAGTAGAATTAACCTCACTTCCTCGTGGGCAGAGCGGTAATTAGATCATATTAGTGAGGTTTAATTAGGAGCAGAAATATATAGCAATTAGCTTGTATTGTGTCGGCAGTATGAAGCACTAAGTGAGACATATGTCAGACTAAACCTGTCAGTAAAACCACGCTGTTTCTCTACTAGTTTCCAGCCCAAGGCTCCAATTATCCCATTGTGTCTGCCAAACAACGGGAGGTCAGCTGCTGTGCACAGGGTCTCCTGCTTTCCTTTTTCGTAAACATGAAAGAGGGAACAAATGAGAGAAGTTTTAGACGAAGGAGAAAAGGTTGCCTTTGAAAAGTGCTCCAACCTTACAGTGTGTTTTGCTCTTGTTGAACGCTCTTTCGAGATGACTGGATGTGTGATCGTTTGTTGATTTTTCAAATAGATGTGCAGGTTTTTATGTATATGACTTGTCAGAATAACTTACAAATCTTGAATAAGTATCATTTTGAATCAGTGAGTCAAGTTGAGCCAGTTACATTCAAAATTTTAAAGTTTATGGATCATAAAGCTAATCTAATCAAACTCTCTTTAGGTATTTAGGAGCTTAATTATTGAATCAAAGTTTTGAAATGATTAATTCAAAATGATTCTCAGGAATGAATCAAACTTACCAACTCTAACAGCATTTTGGACACTCAATTTTAAATCAGGAAGAATCATGAAACTAATCTAATCAGTCTCTCCTTAAGAAACTTAATGGCCAAATCAAAACTGAACTTAATGTATGACCAACAAAATGACTGAATATATCCTGAATTTTCAGTTGATCACTCACAGCCCTAGTGTCTTATAACAGGAAGAAGTAGCTCAGTCTTCGTTCTGCTCTGGTGCCCTTGGACTCATTCACTATCTATGACAAATCACATTACATGGGACATTTCCACCCTCTGATCTCTCTGATCCAAGGACAGCGGCGGTCGGTTTGAACCCCGGGGCTGTGTTTATATATTTTTGCATTATTGAGCTCATTACTGCTGAGCCACCTCTGAGCGCCCGGACACATTATTCACCACAAGACAGATATCGCTAATCTTTCTTTCCTAATCTTGAGAAATGCAATATTGAAATTCAGTAGAGAGGGTTATTATGATAACAACTGGACACATTTTCTTCCACTAACAGTAGTGATGCTTCTAGTTTGCAGTATGTGTCATGGTTTCCATCAAATGCTATTTTCTTGGTCAGCTGCACTAAGGAAAGTCTTATTTTGCAGTGGTAGGGGATTTTCAAAAGTGTAATTACCCTGCTTTCAAAATAACATATAGACTAGTGTGCTCTTATACACATTTTGCCATAATTTCATATATTTTAGTGTGGGGTACAGTTTTTGTGTCTCTGAGCAATCCAACATTTTTCAATTACATGAATAAAAGCCGTTCTTCAGCTCCTTTCTTGAACTTATTTTAAAGCACTTATCTAAAAATATTTTCTGACTAAATAACCTTGACTAGATTGACTGGAGACCTAATCAAAAGCAATACTTGCTGCATGTACTGTATCAAAGAGAATAAAAGGCATAAAATCGGACTTCGAGAACATTATGTGGCTTTTCCAAAGTAGATCCTTCAGATAAACATTAAAGTACAATACAGTTGAACGACTCTCACAAATACACATGTACAGTATACAGTAATGAACCCCATAAGACCAATGTCATACATCCACGAAAAGAGTATGGATTATTTCCCATTAGTCATTTCAACAAACCCTTTTTCATAAAAGTACTTCTGTGAGCCGAAAAAATTGTGGCATGATATGAAAAAAAAACCCTTTTTCATAAAAGTACTTCTGTCCCTTGTGGCATGATATGAAAAAGAGGTAGAGAGAGAGAGAGAGAGAGAATGTGGATTGTTTCATTTCGCTGGACTGCAGCCTCCATATGTGAAACATGCATACGTGCGCCCACTGGCAATAAAAAAAAAAGCATCTCTTCAACCTTCTTTTCACTGTTCATCAGCCTTCAGTAATTCAAAGATTTGTGAAAAAAGTTGATAGAAGGTAGGTCTATGAAATATGACTAATAATCTATTTTTTTAACTAAAGAACTAACTGTACATTTCATAAAATCTATTGATTATTTCTGTTAAGCTGTATAAAATGCGTAAAAAAGATGAAGCTATAAAGCTATAAATTAATCTTCCCAGACTCAACTTCCAAAAATAAAACATAACACAATAAAAATTGTAAAATAAAATAAAATAATAAATTAAAATACAAATAAAAAGACTCGCGGAAGAAGTTGATGAAAGTTACTGTATCTCTATATAAACAATATTTTTTTACAATTAGAGAATTAACTATAAATTCTATAAAAATTATCTTATTAATAAATATTAAAATAAAATAAAAATTGCAAGTTGTATATTGACTGAATCGAGGAAATTGGACTATGGAATATGTACAGTTTAAAGGTTCTTGTTTGAGTTGTCACACAATGGGACGTGTTTGTTTGTAAAAACTGAATCTTTGCCATGAGAATGATGTACAGATCAGCTGAATTGTACTCTGTACTCAAGACAAAAGCTGAGGAATAACAATTTTTGACCTTTGATGCCTTACTGAGACTTACATGGTAGAGCAACCACTCCACACAATTTCCAAACTAAAGTAAACCCAAGTCCACAGAGATTAGAGATCTTTTTCTCTGTATTCCTTCCGCACACATTCACTGAAGCTCTTTGGTAAAGATTAAAGCCCTGTTCACACCAAGAATGATAACTATAAAGATAACGATGTTACCGTCCACACCAGTGAACGATATTGTCTGTTTATTCTAAGCGCACGCTCATCTGCCGCTTTAAATTCACAAGCTTATTACTGCAGGATGGATTCTGATTGGCTGTCAATGTTTTTATCATTCATCAGCCAAAAAAAAAAAAATCGTTCTGGAAGTGATTCCAACTATATTGTTTCTCTGTGCCTTTATCGTTAACTGTGGTGTGGACTCTACTATTCTTTAATATTGAGAATGATTTTTAGAACTTTTAGATCTTTATCTTTATAGTTATTGTTCTTGGTGTGAAAGGGCCTTTAGTCTGTGAACTCATGGTTGGAAGCTGTATACCTTGAAAACCAGAAACCAAGATATCAAAAATCCAACTGTGTAGCCATCAGACTTCACTGACCTGTTCAAATGAAAGTTTGCTAGGAAGTGCACAAACAGAAGATTAACAGAATTCAATGATTAAATATGCTTCCTGTATTTAATAAGAAATATGTATGGGCAAGAGGCTCCACAAAGCTGCAATGGACTGTTAGATTGGCATGATGATGGGGCTAAAGTGTGCATCCTCCATCTGTGTACTCATCAAATGAAAACTTGAATGGCGTTTTGAAAGAGTTTAAATATTTCAACATGCCCAGAGTGAAAGCGGCATGTCAGTTTACGTTTAATTTGGTTGTTTATTCTGCCACTGCAGTAGATCAAGAGCATCTCTTTCTCTCTCTCTCAATCGCTGCTGTCTCACATTTATTTTAAAGCTCTACCAAGAAGAAGAAAATCAGGCTCCCCTGTTGTCTTCGCCTGAGGACTGTACATGGTTCCAGCTGGGGCTTTTAATAAAACGCAAGACCTTTTGTACAATAAAATGTCCATTTGGGGCAAGCCTAGAGTAATTTACAATGTACAAACAAGATGATTTAAGACTTTCACGCTTGGTTCACTAGAAGTGGAAAGGCATTTATGTTTGGCCTAATTTGTTAAATTCATCCTACACAATCATTACCACGTGTCCTAGTTTTGTATTTATTTTTGAAGAGACGTCTGTTTAAGGGTAGAAGGAGACAGAAGTTTGAAAGACATGTTCTACTTCTCTAGTTACCTTTAAACTTTTAACTATTTTTACTCTTTCTTCACTTGCTTTTACTGTCTCAAGTGTCTTAAAAGTCCAGTCTACTATTAATCTCCACAGATGATCGATTTACATATCAATGGGTAATTTGGGGAGGTGTGAAAGGAAACTGGTCTTAAAAGAAAAGCTTTTAAAAATATAACAAATGTGAATCATAAATTTCGTTGCCCCGTTTTGA
Source organism: Cyprinus carpio (assembly GCF_018340385.1). Classification (NCBI taxonomy): domain Eukaryota; kingdom Metazoa; phylum Chordata; class Actinopteri; order Cypriniformes; family Cyprinidae; genus Cyprinus; species Cyprinus carpio. Next base: position 9,041,924 of record NC_056606.1, on the reverse strand, counting down.
CATCTAGAGGCATTACGTATTTAATGGACATTTTAGTCTGATGAGGCAATGAGAATCAATGTGCATGTGCTGTATCTGGTTCATATGATGAAAAAAAAAAAAAAAAAAACTCGCTTACAATAAAGAGATGAATGATACAGTATGTCACTATTGTCTCAATAGTGAACATACTGTATTTCAATAGTTTGAAAATATTTCTACAGTACATAGTGAAAAAGTAATTATTTAAAATACATTTATTTCATACTAAGCACACTTCAAATCTAATAACATATTTACTGACATATCGCTTGGGATTTACTGATAAAAATTAAGATTACATTTTATTTGGAGTACTAATTTCTTATTATTTATCCTAAGATGTGTTTTAATGTCACTATTGATGAGGAGTGTATGATTTTTGAATAATATTGGTCTTCAAATGCAAGATATTTAAAGTGTACCTGAAGTATACTTGCAATAGTTCCACTTTAGCACAATCAAATATACTTCATTATATCTTTAGTTGGACTTGAATTAAAGTGCATTGAGTACATAATGAGTTGTTTTAATTTAGCAGACTTTAAGTATACCAGTTTAGTACACTAAAAGTACAACTGCACAGCGTTGTACAAATACATTTACATAAATGTGTAAATGTATTTGTAATAACTTAGCATGAAATAAATGTATTTCAAATACAAAGGGTTAAAAAAATCATTAGAGCATATCACTAATTGTCTTAAATTGATCCTACACATACTGTAATTTCTTTCACCAGACTTAGCACATGACCTAGTTTTTTTTTTGAAGAAGAAGAACAGTAGCATAGTTGCTCTTGCCTAAGAGTTAAATTTCAGTCCGTTATGTATTTATTTATATAAAGCTTCATAATGCTATGCCAAAAATGATTTTATTTTATGGCAAGAAAAAAAAAAAAAAAAAAAAATTACCACTCTTTGCTAAACTTTGAGTAAAATATATGAAGAAATATTGTGAGTCATCCAATTTCAATTACTAAACATATTACAGTTCAAATAACCAAATTTGTTGCAGAGGTGTTGGAATGTGAACTTGTTGTACAATTTCAATAATATTCAATATGTTTTTTTTTTGTTTTTTTTTTTTCTAGAACTGTTCCTGAAATGCACTACAGTATTATTTAACTGGTTTAAAATAAGAGTTGCGATTTTGCTATAGTTGATTTTCAAGGGTTAAATATGTTCAGAACTTTATGTTTAGCAGGAATGTCTATTTATCACATCAGGGCCATGTTTTTATAAGGATTTGTCCTTATTACTTATTACTGACAGCTATATCTTTTGTTCATGTGTTAAAGTCTGGCAGGATCTATTCAGTAGTCCATGATTTTGAGCGAGAAAAATATGCCAGTGTCCTTGCATGTTATTGGGCTGACAGACTGCCAAGGACTGAATTTAAACACACAATAGATATGAAGTACAGTGAGTTCAGTACACCGCCTATAACACAAGTATTATCAACTAGTATTACAGACAAGTGTATCTATGCAATTTTCATCTTAAATATTGATAGAAAAGGTTGGGTGAGTAATTGTTAAATCAGAAAATAAACTGGTTGTATGAAACAGCACTCATTAAACAAGGCATTGCATACTAAGAGCATCATTGGCTTTGTTATAAATTGTGTATATTCCTCTATTGTATTGTACTTTGGTTAAAAGTTTTTGGTAAATGCATAAATGTAATGCAAATGCATCACTGAACAATTTTGCCAAGTCCCGCACTATAAAAAAAAAAGGTTTGCTCACTCACTCACTAAATAAATCAATAAATAAATGAGTAGTTATAATAATTTTCATAGTTGTAAAAAATATTACTGGAGTACATTTGTATAATACAATACTTTTTCGAAACAAGGCTCATGCGTGCTTCTAAATGTATTTCTGCAACACTGTAATTACGTACCTTACTGCATGTTTCACGGCAGTTTCAAAGTGAAACGTCCAGTGAGTGACGCTAAAATGTGGATTCAATACGTGACCCTGGCACGTTTTTGTTAAGTTGATATAGGCACGTATTGCTGTGTTTTTATTACATTGCTTCAGTTCAGTTCATAATTCAAATATCCAGGGAGTGTCGCTAAAAGTTAAAGGGTTAGTTTATCCAAAAATAAAGATTAGGCTGTGTTTTACTCACCCTCGAGGCATCCTAAGGGTATATGACTTTCTTCGTTCAGACGAATCCAATCAGAGTTATATTAAAAATTGTCCTGGCTATTCCAAGCTTTATCATTGCATTGGGTAAGTGTTTCTGTTGATCAGTCCACAAGATGTCAAATAAAATGCATGCATCCATAATAAAATGTGCCTCACACAGCTCCATACTGTGTGAGCTCCTGAAAAAACCTACTGAATATAAAAACCCACAAGGATATGTGAGGCTAACATTCAAAAGTAACAGTTTTCAGATGTTGCAGCATATTAAAATTGTTTTGAATTCATATCATGATATTCTTTAAGTAATTGAATGGAAATTAGGCTTTATTAATCGAAACTGTGAACTTGAAAATCATACTTTGTGTGTAAAAGTTTTACTGCCTCTAGTGTTTATTTCAACTGGAAACGGCAGCAATTCATAAAAATTTTTTTTTGTTTTTTTCATTTATTCATAAAACTCTGCGCACGTTTGCTTGTAGTTATAACACACTTCGAACGTTTCAGTCTTTGGGCTTCAAAATGTAACATTTAATTTAATGTTTCACCAAAAATCCTGAATCCTACAAATTTTATTAAATCATGCAGGAGCCTAAAGAGCAGCTGACTGTATCCCTGAGATATCTGAACCATGTTCCCCGTCCACACTGTGATTTTATTTTCACGTATTGAAAATTGAGAGCCAACATATCTGAATCTTACTAATGCATTCTGTGGGAAAGGAAGAGATGAATAAGCTCATTCAAGTCCAAAGAGCTGCCTGGGCTTTCATTCCTTCTCTCCTTCCTGCTCGCCACTGCAGATTCTATTACAGACCAAAAGCTTCAGCACACTGTGATACATGGGTACTGCTCATGATCAGCGCATCTTACCAGCATCCACAGGGACGGCCTCCACTGTGCATGGCCTGAAATGAAAAGCTCTGAACCCGGCACAGCAACACTGTGCTCACATAAGCAGAATAGACGCCTGCTCTTGTATTATTAAACATCACGAGAAACCGGCACAATAACAAAAACAACAGTTTTACTGAGACTAAGGATCTGAATGATCTAGTAAGTGATGCTGTTATATTCAAAGTATGTTTTCTGTCACACACTTTTCTTTCATCTTTATGTGCAATTTATTCTCAGTTCTTTTGACAATATTCAAAGGAGCTTTAATCATAGGAATAAAAAGATTTTATATTGAGCAGGCTCATTCCTTAAAAGTTTTACCCCTTTCATTGAGGTTACAGTATGTTCATTATTGAGTCATAATGAGTTGTAAGAATGAAGACATTCAATTCTAGAAGATGACTAAGATGATACCTGGACTAAGACTTAAAAACTAAACATAAGGCAAAGTAAGCAGCAAAACATTGGTAAAAAAAAATAAATAAATGGGAAATTTCAATTAAACTTTTATGAATTGTAATGCCTAAATACATCAGTAGAAGTAAAAAGCTAAAGTTAGGCAATAAAGAACTACACCATGGCAATGTTGCCAGATCCAGTTATTATAAGCATCTTTAGACTTATTTTTCCACTTAATGTGATGCTTTAGAAAGTTAATAAAGTGGGAATTTAAAGTTTAGGCTTAGTTATTTATTTATCTTGAACTTATTTTGGTATATTCTATTCTATTTTTTTTTCTTTTTTTTTTTGCTACTGTAGCAATATCTGGCAACATTACTCCACGGTAACACGACTTTAACGTTACCACTTTTTGAGTTGGAATAGTTTAGAAGAGTTTAAGTATAAAAACAACAAGATTGTAAAAGCAAACTAGTGACAGGATTTTGTGTGATATTTTATAGACTGAAATAACTTGTGACAGCACTAGTTTTTAATAAAACTAAAAAAAAAGAAAATTATGAGGCGGCCACCAGAAGCTGTTGAGAAAACAGAGGCATGCAAACTGCACTGGACAGCGTCCATTAGGGCTTTTATTCCAACAGTTTCCACATTTTGCACATTTACTTCATATTTCTTTAGACAGAATCCTAATTTTTGTTGATTTTCCACTTAATGTTGCAATCTGATGAGCATTAGTGGCTTCTTGTGCTGTCTGCCTGTTTTCTCTTTCACAATCGCTGTTGACTCAATTGAAGATCATTTGCTGCTCACATCACTCATTTGTGACTCATATAATGTGTATGTATCCCCCCTTTCTCTTCCATGTTGAACTTCCACGTTGTTTCGAACATAACAAACCCAGAGAAAGGTATGTGAAACATTAAGCTAATAAACACAATTATGACAGTATATTATTTGTATATGGTTTTCATGCAATTTGGGGTATTTTCATAATAACCGATGTTCATGAGAGAAATACTAAGCAGGTGTAGTGATTAGCTGATTATAAAAGGCTACTAATAACATTTCAACAACATTATATGACCAAAAATAAATAAATAAATTGGAGGCTGAAAAGTTCTGGCTCTGGTTTTGCACTATAAAAATGACTTTGTGACGAGTGGGGCGGGGCCGAGAGCCGTGAGAGTGGAGCGAGGCCGGTGGAGTAAACGATAATGTGTGACACCTGCGCCACTCACCGGTCTTGAGTCCCACATAGGAGCTCCGGAAGGATAAAAGGAGGAGTGACGACAGCGCAAGATGAGAGGATTTTATGTTGTTTTGTTTCTGTTTGTGCACGGCAGTTGTCCGTCAGGGGCTGTCGCAATATTTTCAGTTTGTGTTTATTTTGTTATTAAATTAATATGTTTAAATGTTTGCCGGTTCCCGCCTCCTTCCCGATGTTAGAAGTTTGTTACATTGGTGCAGAAACCAAGGATTAAGAAGGGACACGCTGTCAGAGAGCCCTCGCTACTGAGGGGGATCGCGGTGCTGAGGAGGTCGGGCAGCAGGGAGAATTGGCTGCCCAAGGCGGTGGTACTGGAGCGATTGAAGATGAGGTGGGACGCAGGGCTCACTGATGCTCTCCTGGGCCGAGAAGGGGTGGCTGCCGTCCAAGAGGGAGCCAAGGAGCCATGCCGTTCGCCAAGAGGCCAGAGCCTGCTGCCGTCCGCCATGTTTGGGGAGAAGCAGGGAACAGGGGACTTGCTGCCGGTTGCCCTCGACTGGAGGAGCCATCGCCATCTGCCAGGAGGCAGAGGAGCAGAGCTGTCCACCAAAGATGTCCAGTACCATCGCATGGCACCACAAGTGAGAGCCTCTCAGCTGGTAGAGGACCAAGCAGCAATGTGTCCAGGAACCAACCAAGAATTTTATTTTTTTCTCCTCTCTCGTCTCTTTCGTCTCTGTCTCCCCTCATCCTTCCGTCTCCTTTTCTCTCGCCTCGTCTTTCCATACCTCCATGTGCTGTGGCTGCTGTGAAGGGGCCCCCCGATGAAGTAAACTATAATGAGTGACACCAGCGGCACACACCAGTCTCAAGTCCCACAGAGGAGCACTGGAAGAATAAAAGGATTATTTAAAACATTACAATAATATAAAGGACAAAGCCTTGATTAAATGTTCTCCTGTTCCCGCCTCTTCATGGCAGTCGTCCGTGAGGGGCTGTCGCACTATTTTTAAAATTATGTTTATTTTGTTGTTAAATTATGTTTAAATGTTTGCAGGTTCCAGCCTCCTACTTTGTTATAGACTTTAATGCAATGATTAATGTTTATTTTCAACTACTCTCCAAAAGAGCCCCTTTTAGCTGTTATTTTGTATTTAGTGTTCAGCAGGCTTTAACTATCATTCATTCATTTTCTTCAATTATCTAATTATTAGAACACGCCAGTCACAAATTATGCTCTGATATGTGCATCCATAGTGGCTCTGGAAGCCCTAATGGCCGATGCTTTTTAATGCTGGACAATGGAAAAAAAATGAACACACCACCGTGGGGGGTGGGGGGGGAGAGCGATAGTTCGTATTTGGTGTGAATAGCTCCATGGGAATCCATTGCCTCTATTCAAAATCTTCTTCTAAGACTTAGACTAAGGAACGGTAAGGAGACTTTAGGAGGAAAAGAACTCCATTCACCATAAATGGCGTAGACATTGGGGTGGAATAGCCCTACATGGGGTCCTCCTGGTCAATAAACTAGAGTGGGTAGCAAAAACAAACTCCTTGTATAAGAAGTGGTTGCAGTACCTAGGCAGGAGGTGCCACAAGGCTCTAACTTAATCAAGAAAGGTATTTCAGTCCAAGACCAAACCTCATTCTCCTACAGGTGGTGGTTGAAGGCAATGCTGTCCAGGCTTTAAGAAATCATGAAAAGCATCCATATCATGGGGCTCCACTGAGTCCCTTCTTCCCTGCTGCCATTGAGGTGTGCAACTCTCTCAGATGAATATGTTTAGAAAGAAGTATAGCTGCTGAAATAACTGAATTTCCTTTTTGGGATCAGTTAAGTGTTCTCTTGCTTTCTCACAATTCAAAACAAGATGTATCTTCTTGGGGTAACACTAAGTGCACTGACAAGGTGCAAATGAATCTGCCATGCAACCACCCACCTTGTTATGGAGGTGGTGTTTTACACAGAATCTCTAAAATAACACTGAAAACTTGTACAGAAATACTGAAGCATCAGTTAAAAGGAAACTTGTATTGTGTAGTATTGTATTAGCACTTCTTATTGTTTGTTCTATTATGGATGTTCATTGTCTCATTAATTCAAATCAGTGATTTCATTGCTCAAACTAAGCATTTACAGAGTTTAATAGCTTTTCTTATTCACTGATGTTTGGTTACTTCCATTAGCTAATTTGAATAAGTAGATTGCTTCCAGTTGAGTATTTTGGTTTCCTTGCTACATACAGATTCCCTTTTAAGTGCAAATAAACCTTTTTGTTCAAACATGCCCTGTGCACGTCCATTGATAAGATTTATCTCTTTGCGGTGAGACATTCTTTACAACATCAAAGAGGGGAAGACGGAAATCGTGATTTTACAGATTTTTACAGACTATTTCTGGCTGAACTGAAGCAGATCCGCCTCATGGGATTTTGCCTGACTGTTAAAAACAGCATATTCACTTCATACTATGAATGCTGGTGACAAACTTTACTATTTCCCTGCCTTTCATCACCTGTGTCATCCCAGCAAGATTAAAAGATAACATTCATTGCTTTGCACATTAAATATATCCCAAATTAAAATGCAGCCTTTAAAATCTTTCAAAAGAGCTGAATAAAAACCAATCATGGACTTAGACAGATAGAGAGACTGATGCTTTTAAACACATGACATTAGAGGGTAAAGTAGGAGCCATTTTGCAAGCTCTAATGGGTTGTGACAATCAATATATCATTAGCCTGCACTGCAATTTTAATTATCGACAGATGTCTTTTTTAAAAGTTCTTTATGCTGTACTCTCAGAAGCTAAATGATGCAAACCCATTCCCAATGCAACATGCTGGATTTTGCCTGTCTGCAAGTAAATAATAATAATAATCAAATCAGAGGTTTTCAGAAACCCTTTTACATCTCAAGTGAATATCAGTGTCCCAAACACAAAGCATACTAATCATAATCATTAGGACAAACAAAATTAATAAGCCTTCCACAAGTGAAATGAGGCCAAAACCAAGATGCAGATGTGTGCTGCAGGGCAGTGCTTTTTTGGTAAAGAAACCATTGACTCCTGGTTTAGGGTTTACACTGTATGACAACATTAGGGATGCACAATGTTTATGTGGTCATATTGGTATCACTCAATAAATGTGACTGTTTATCAATCTGATAATTAAAAAAGGCAGATATATTTAATATAATGTTTGGTTTACATTTAAGCATGCAGATGTCTGGATCTTTAAAGTAAGATGTCAACCATTAACTAATATCATCCAATATACCAGTTATCAGCTTCAAAATACAAACAATTATTGGTATCAGCCAGATATCCCCATATAAGTGCATACCAAGACAGTATATCTATTAATTAAAAAAAGTGGAGTCAAGGAAAGTAGACTAAATGAGACATTTCAAGAACCTTAGGAGTCAAGGGTGCTTACCCTTGCTCTGATGGATATTTGCAGCATGCACAATGAAGAATTACCTCTATTTCCTGAGTCGTTCATTTGTTTTGATCTGATTTGATTTTAGGCTGCTTTCACATGTCATACCTCACATTCCCGGGAGCCGGATATGGTGCAGGTGCAGGTACCTGTCCCATTGCCCAGCACCTCCAAGGCTTCTGGTGTGGCTGCAGGGTTGTAGCTCATGTAATATTCCTGGAGCTGGGAGCTCAGGTTCTGTTCTGGCTCCTGACTCTTTTTCCTCCGCTTACGGCCCACTGTACTCTGCTGCAAAAGCCGAGAGGCACCAGGGTAACGTTTCCAGGAGACATAAATTACTGACAAGACAAGGGACACTGAGAAGAACAGCGCCACCCCACCCATCACTACTTTGTGGAATGACACGTTGTCTTGCTCAGGAGCTGGCGTGACTAATAAACTGTCAGATGATGAGGGTGTCCATTGATGGGAGTCTCTGGGATCTGGATTTGCACGGCTGGGGAAGGTGGGGCGTTGAGGCGGTCGAGGATGGGGAGGTGGAAATGGCGCCTCAGAGGCAGGTGAAGGCAAGGGTGGAGGTGGTGTTGTAGGAGCCATTGTCGGGTCAGTCGTTTCAAGGGTAAGGTCAAAATTTGGATCAAAGGTCTGCAGATACAAAGGTGATTGAGCAGTAATTTCGTAGTCATCACAGTCAATGTAGGTCTTTGAAGCTTCCATAACCTTCTCCCCTTGAAGGTGCTTAGGACTGCTGCAGATTATACTAGTGTCCTTGGTGCCTCTGAAATTCTTGAGCCAGACAACAAGAGGACAAATGCCTGGTCCACAATCCCACATATTGCCTGCAAGGCTAATGGTTGTTAGGGAGATCCAGGCAGCCACAACATCCTGAGACACATTGGCCAGTTTGTTAGACTCTAAGTTGAGGACCTGAAGATTGGGGAGGCATTGAAATACTACAGGATCTAGTACCTGTATCTCATTGCCAGAGATATCAAGCTTTTGCAAGGTGTACCAGCTCCACGGAAGGCCTTGGTTGACAGCTCGAATACGGTTCCATTGTAGATACAGGGCACGAAGGTTAGCAAGGCGAGGAAAAAGAAAGAAGTTGATTCGTGAAAACTGATTATGCTCCAGGTGGAGCTCCATAAGTCGAGACAAACCCAGGAATGCCGTACGAGTAAGAACCCGAAGCCGATTATAGCCCAAGTCTAGAAACTCCAAGCTTCTGCACTCTAGAAATGCCCGGACAGGGATCGTTGTCAGCCCGTTGGAGCGCAAGTGCAGATTCTGCAGTTTTCGAAGACCAAAAAACTGGCCCGGCTGCAGCTCCTGCAACTTGTTGTAGGAGAGGTCGAGACTGCGTAGGTTAGGTACTCCGTGAAAAGTGACATTATGAAGCTGTGAAATTCTATTGGAGCTCAAGATCAACTCCTTCAATCGGCGCACCCCTTGAAAAGCACGACTATCCACAAACACGATTTGATTGTGGTCCAGGTACAGCCACAGTATCTGGTTAAGATGGGCAAACTGGTAAGGGAGCATTGTGTGCAGGTCATTGTAGCGCAGGGATAGACCTTGACAACTAACTGAAATATTTTCTGGGACGTCTTGGAAGCCAGACGACTCACAATGGACAATCTTTCCCTCGCAACGGCAGCTATAGGGGCACATCCTTTCCCCAGTACTGAACAGCAGGAAGGAGGAGGCTTGAAGGAGGAGGAGGCCTGCTAATCTCTTGTCACAAATAACAGAACCTGCAGAGGGAAAGAGCACGACATCAGCTTATCATGTTTAACAAGAAGCCCAATTTTATTTGGCAAAATATTCAGCTGTCGAGGCTCATATGATTAAATTGCTACCACCATCCACACTTACAATATTTTTCTTAGGTCAAGAGATCATTATCTAATTTGACATAACTGTTTGATACTCTTCTGTATGACTCATCTGCAATCTTGTTGAAATTTAATTAGCATTCGAGTGAAACAACAAGTTCAAGTCACATATTACCCAGGACTGAAATGCTGTCATTCACAGAAATGTTAAAGGGATAGTTCACCCAAAAAAGAAAATTCTGTCATTAATTACTCACCCTCATGTTGTTCCAAACCCATAAGACCTTCATTCATCTTTGTCACAAATTAAGATATTTTTTTGATGAAATCCAAGAGCTTTTTGACCCTGCATAGACAACAGTGGAACTACCATGCTGTGGTGGAATTGTGTAAATTTGAATTATTGACAAGTGTTATTTAACGAAACTGAATATTATGTGTCATTTAACATAGTTCTAACTTTAGATAAAAAAAAAAACTTTAATATTGAACATTTGAAATTTAACACAATTGAATTGTTAGTTTTATAGACATGTATTTTCATAAACTGCAAAAATTCAGTTTTAAAAAATACAGCTTTAAGTTTTCAATATGAAGAGGAAATTCTGATCTTTAAATTCAATATTCTAAAATTCAGTATGCTGAAATCCAGATCGAACAGAAAGTTCCACATGGAAGAGTAGATGATCTCTAAAAAATGAATGAAGCATTTCGACCAACAATTAGTAGTTTTCTGGCGTGAACATGCGGTTCAAGATCTACCTCCCATGAATCGCCCGAGAACACTAACCTAACATATAAATATAAACCATAAATGTTTAAGAATCACTTAGGCTACCTCTGGGTGATTCATGATCAGGTAGATCTTGAACCGCATGCTCATGCCAGAAAACTACTAATTTGCCAAAATGCTTTGTTTCGACTTTTCTGAGATCATCTACTCTTCAATGTGGATAGCCTCTGACCTACTTTCTATCTAAATTTCTGTGTACTATATTTTAGAATATTGAATTTAAAGTTCAGAATTTCCTCTTCATCTTGAAAACTTGAAGCTGTATTTTTAAAAACTGGATATTTGCAGTCTAAGAATTCAAAATGTGCTGTTTGAAAATACATGTCTATAAAACAAAATCTTTAATAAAAAAACAATAAAGTTAAATTAAATTAAAAAAAAAATTCATTCATAACAAATTAAAATTAAAAACCAAATTTACTAAATTTATTTATTTATTATTTGTTTGTTTGTTTTTTCTTTTCTTTATTTCTTTTTTTTTTTTAATTTGGAGAACAGCAGTTGTGTCATCAATGGCAACAATAATGAATACTTTTTGAACTTTTTATACATATTCAAGTGAGGAAATGTATCTCCCGTCTATCATCATCATCACCATCATCATCACTAATATTTAATAATCCACTTATATTTGTTGAAAGACTGTATTCCTTACATTATTGTTTGTGATCCTTCTGCTTCATTTTTTAAATCCTTTCTCTCTCTCTCTCCTCTTTGCATTAACCAAATCCACTGGAAATATTTCTAAGCAATCAATGTCATAACAAATGTGTCTATATTATATTTGTATATGTTACAACCGACTACTACTATTATATTATTGTAATTTTTTCTCTCTCTTGCTATCTATCTATCCATTTTTATTGATGTTGTCGTTTGTTTTGTTACCTTCTATTATGAAGGTGAGAAATAATGACAGAATTTAAATTTCTGGGTGAACTATCCCTTTAATGGTAACAGTAGTTAATAAAAAATGGTAATTGATAGGACAATTTTCTGTTTTAGTCTATTGCAGATTTATGAGAAGCTGATTATACATGATGGGTACTCACCAAATAAATAAATATTTAATTAAATGAAAAAAAAAAGAGAATAAAATAAAACAAAAAATTGCACCTGGTTCTTTTGAATTAGGTATTTAGTTAAATGTTACTCAAAATGATTTGCATATAGTGACAGATTATGTCACTTTTTCAATTGTGCAGCTCAATCAGTATTAAACAGCAAGAAGTATATATATTATATACTTATATATTATATACAACAGCATATATATATATTATACACATATATATCATAATTTTCTTTATAAATAGTTACATAAAGCACATTCTTCTTTCAGACTCTTTGTTTGCGATTTATTTCAGGACTGGTTGACTGCATAATTTGGATTTGCGGTTTGTGTGTCTCTTCAAACTGAGAGGTAATAAATTAATTCATCATGAATAAAACCTACTCACTCCCCGTCAAGATCATCACACACAGCTCTTATACATCTGATTTGCTTGCATCTGACATCTGTCTCAAAATATGAGATATTTGTCAAAATATAGATATTTATATTCTATATGAATATAGGATCATATAGATCTCAATGATTTCATATTCTAGGAAGACCTCAAAACGACCAATGTTGTACACATCCAGCTGTCATGACATCTGCACATATATTATTCAGAAACATAACACCCAGGATTTAGAAGTTCTACAGCTCACAGCTCTATAATCACTATAAATCTGTTATTTAGCCTTTGGCACTCTCTTTTGAATTACACCAGAATTACATAAGGAGTCTCAAGAGAGTCATTTGGATTAATTTACTAGGAACCATTTTTAAAGCTTTTTTTAAAGTAATCATCACCTATGCACTAATCAACTTTAAGATGTGTCTAATGTCCGGCTATATCTTTAATACCATATTTTATACTGTTCTATGGAAATTGATTAGTCAATTTAGAGCTGAATCTTTACGTCAAACATAATTACCTCTATTACCTCTGCTAGCTGAAATGTGTTTCATATTGTGTTATCCATGCCAGAAAAGATGATGCAAAATGGACAATTTCATTACCATCTTTTGCATCTCATACGTTTTAAGTGCAACAGGAGTTTTCTTTGCCAGGAAAAAGAATACAGCAATATGCAGAACAAAGAAGAAAAAATTGATCAAAGTTTTAATGTATAAGCATTCAGTTGAAGATCTGCACTGCGTGTACCATGAACTCATTGTCTACTGTAAAAAAGGAGGACGGAGGCCATCCAAGCATACACAGAAAATTACAGAGTCATCAGTTTTACCAAACTATAATCCCACTGATGCTGTTAAGAAAATTTCAGAGGAAGACTGGAGAAAAGAAAAAAAAACCTAGAGATCAGTCATTATATCTTCAAACAGTGCAGACTCTTTAAGGTCTCTTTTTCTCCACAGTCCGAGCAATCAATCTCATAATTGCATATCATTGTGGTAAGCATGCAGTGACTCAGTATAGATTTCCAAGTAAACATATGGATGCCAATGAAAGCAATCACACCAGCTATATTAACTGTCATCTGAGGTTTTTGAGGAGATAAAAAAGGACCCAGGGCCATTTCTCTGTGTTTCCAAATGACTTGTTGACTATTATCAATTCTTATGCTTCACTATAGTCCATTACACATACTTATTATATCCCTCTCTACAAGGAGGACACACATTTGTGAAGTGACACTATGTTTGGGTCATGCTTCCTTAGGTGTCCATGTAACCCAAACAAGAGCAGATTAACCTTCCCAATGATTCCCTAAAAACACACTGAAATGTCCACATACTGCAGCCAGAATAATACTAATCTAGTCCTAAAATACCCAGCTTCAAATTCAAGGAAAAATGTACAAATGAAAAAGTGTAAGAATTACCTGTTTGTGTGCTTCCTACAGTAATGGACATTATTAATCCAAGGGGTCAGGGTTTGGCTCGAAAGCATGGCCTTGTTATCTTCGGCTCGTACGTGCCCTAACTAGACCATCTGGCTGCAATGAATATATTTCTCCTGATTCTCTAGTTCCACAGCAAAACAAATCATAAATTACATAACCTGTGAAATGTGAGTTGCCAGGCTGAATTAAATGCAATAAGATAAAGAAAAAAAGACATTGTACTGCAAAATAAAAGAAGAATTTTGTCTTTTTACTGAGCTATCCTTGCGAGCAGCATTGTAGTTTGATTCACTGACAGATGACTGTTATGGGCCATTCTTTTAATGAATAATAACAAAAACAAGAACTTCAGACTTGTTACAAAACAGAAGTCTGATTCAATGAGAATAGTTACCCAATTAACATGAGCTATATAGACTAATCTTGCATTTATGTAATTATTAAGCCATAAAAAAGTCAAAGGCTAACCAAAATAAAAAAACTGGGTAAACTGTGCACTAAAGAGGCTTCAAAAACAAAGACGACACTGATCAACTATAGATAAATAAAAAGATAATGAGAAAAGTCTCACTGATTTAATCAAAAGAAAATATGTTAAGGAGATAAATACTGATAAAGAATTTATTGCTTATATATATATATATATATATATATATATATATACATATATATATATATATATATATATTTTTTTTAGGGCTGTCAAAAATGATTAATCACGATTAATCACATCCAAAATAAAAGTTTTGTTTACATAATATATGTGTGTATACTGTGTATATTTATTATGTATATATAAATACACACACATGCATGTATATATTTAAGAAGAATATGTTATGTTTATATATTAAATATATTTATATATAATATAAAATATAAGAATATAAATATATAAATGTATATACATGTAAATATTTTCTAAATATATAATTTATGTGTGTGTATTTATATATACATAATAAATATACCCTGTACACATACATATATTATGTAAACAAAACTTTGATTTTGGATGTGATTAATTGTGATTAATCATTTGACAGCCCTAATATATATATATATATATATATATATATATATATATATATATATATATATATATAAATTAAATAAGTCATTTATTCTCACCAAAGCTGCATTTATTTGATCAAAAATAAAGTAAAAACTGTAACAATGTGAAATATTATTAGCATTTATTATTGTACCTTCAGAAATATTCTAATATGCTAATTTGGTGCTTAACTATTAGAATCATTTCTGGGGGATCATGTGACATTGAAGACTGGAGTAAGGATGCTGAAAATAAATGAATTTTTAAAATATATTAAAACAGAAAACAGTTATTTAAAATGTTTAACATTTCACAATATCACTGTTTTACAATTATTATCATTAATATATCAAATATATGCAGCCTTGGTGAGCATAAGGGAGACTAAAAAGCATTAAAAATTCTTAACTATTCCAAACTTCTGGCAGTATATACACATTTAAAAGTGTGATACAACATTTTTACCAATTTTGATGGTTTTTCATCAGGCTTACATTAGCCTGAGTTTAATGTTGCAATGCAAAAGGAGTGGCAATCAGTGTCACTCAAGTTTAAATATTTACAATACCCCTCCTAAACCAAACCTCAGACTCTGTCTATGATACAAATCAAATCAAGAGAACAACGAACAAGCCACTTACAAATGCAGCGGCACAGTAGTGTTTGACTGCAAATGTCATTCGGTGTTGAACGAATCAGAGATCTATGGCAGACAGTGGTGGCGAGTCTGCCACCTGTGAGTAATACTGCAGATAAAAATCGATCCAGACACTTTTTTACTCCGCGAACTAAAATACTTTGAAGGTCCATGCGCCATAGCTCATCCAAGGTTAGTTCATTTAAAAGCCACTCATTTAAAACATTGTACAACTGTGGCAGGCCCCTATTCAAACGGCTAGGAAGATGCTGGCACATACAGCAGAGTCAGCTGTCGTATTCCTTGGTACTGTGACAAGCCTGATATTTCATATAAATGCTACGGTGAAGCTAAGGCTATTACCCAAAGTGCCAAGATAATGGCAAAACCTGGATGAAACATGAACTTTTGTAACTGAATGGAATCAAATGGTTTTGATGCATAAGTTTGCTTATTTATATCAGTTTCAGTAGACTAATACTTAAAAAAAAAAAAAAAAAATAAATAAAAAAACATTCTATAACCGACTTCCTGCTGCTTGCATCAAACTCTGCTGTCAAATCAACACTAATTTTAAATGGCACGTCAGCTGTATGATAGACTGTGTAAACATTTAATGGAAGAACTGCACTTATGACTCTCTACACTAAACTTTGAGTAAAAAAAAATGAGTGCAAATACAATATTAATGACATACCTGGGACCAAAGTGGCCACAGGAAATGCAAATGTTCATTCTTGGAATGTAAAATAATGGTAATTTTCTTTACAAAGTTTCCCCTCGTATTACAAGTATGATGAAATATGACACACAGCTGCTGCATAATGTGTTTAAGCTCTTATTAAGGATATAGGATCTATAGGATCCCCCTTTTGAGCATGATTTGGTTCTAGTTATTGAAAATATACAAGCATACAAAAACTAAACAGTCAAAGTCCTTTCATCACACTGATTCTTGAGTACCGGGACAAGAATGAATGAATTTCTAATCTATATGAGGTATTACTTTTTTGGTCCTCCACATAGTTTTAGGGGTGAGTGACAATATAATGTCAATTGTAACAAAATAAAGAAAATCCAATAAAACTGTACTTTTTTGTAATGGCAGGAGAAGTATGGCAGGATATGCTTTAAGAAAAAAATGCATGTGTTCTGCACCCAAAGTATTTCTGAACAGATTCCAAAACAACATCTTGAGAGAGACTCCAAGTTTATTTGGACGGAGTGCACAGTGGCTCTTCTATAACAATGTTAAGCACCTGCTTAATGTGTTTCAAGATCATAAAAAGTTTTAGGATAATGAAATTTTAGGGTGGTTAAATAAGAGATCACTCAGCAGGATGGGATACATCCAGTATTTAACAAGAGATAGCAACTCTCAACTAAATCCAAAGCTGGGATGCTGGATTCTGTCCATACGAGACTACAGCTCAAGCACATAATTCACCCGGTCAAACCAAAGCTGCAATAATGAAATGATGGACCTCCTGCATACTTAAGGCACATTATTCAACACACATTAATTGTGAGATTGAAGAGTGCTGTAACTGTGCCTCAGTCAGGATGTGGAGCGCCGAACAAAAGTGTGATTTACTGTATACTAAAAGCACTATTTACGGCACAATTGGGGTTGTAAAATCAGCATAATCCACTGCTATAAGATATAAGACAGGGACATATACTGTACATTTGAATTGTACACATTAAGCAACAGGCTTCACGATGGTGCTCAGGATTAAAAATGCTAAAAGCTATTCACAAATAAATTAAACATGCTCCAATAAGATTAAAAAGAAGCTCATAACTGTAAAGACAAGCATGCAGAGACCAGTCATCTTTCTGCATTCAATATTAAGAAGAGAAACTTCACTATGCAGCTGTATACTTTGTAGTGAAAGATGGTTCAACCAAAGTGAAAATTCTGTCATCATTCCAAACTTGCATGACATCTTTTCTTCTTGTTTTCACTATTTGTGTCCATATAGTGAAATTCAGTGGGGATCAAAACAACAAGACCCCACTGACTTCGACTGAATGGACAAAAGTTTGTAATGAGGCATCTTTTTTGTGTTAAACTGAAGAAAGTAATTCATACAGGTTTGGAACTTGATGAGGGTGAGTAAACAATGACAGGATTTTCACTGTTAGGTGAACTGTCCCTTTAAGATTCGCAAGTCTTGCAGCAATTTTAACACCCTTTCTCAGTTATATTTACTTAAGGTATTGCATTAAAAGGGTAAATGAGTATGATGATATAACCAAGTGAAATATTTGAGCCTTCATTGAAAACCAAATGGAGCTAGAAATACCAGCTATGAAAGGAACAAGGTATGTGTAATGAAAGCAAAGTACGAATGCTAGTCACTTTACATACCTAAAGGTTTTCCTTATCTTAGAAAAGAGATCTTTAGTCTACAGTTGGATTTAAATCCTTGGATCTTCTCGGAATGCATGGGCTGACATATTAAAGAGTCATTTTCAGTATAGTAAAGTGATAAAGCACTGTAGTTTTAATATAAGCCTTCCCTGTAGGCTTTTGAAGCATGTATGTAGAGCTAGTGATCAACATAATGGCCTCAAGAATGGATCTGATTCATGTAGACGAGTATTTTCATGACAACTGGCAATTTCTAAGTGCAATCCATCATCCCGACCCCGCCATGGCCCATCTCTACTCTTCACTCAGCAGGAATAAATGTGAAATCATGTTAGCTTGGTTAGAATGTTTGGGACTCTGGAATCGAATACAGAATTAGATAGAGAATTAGAATGTTTAAAACATGAAGAACCATGTCCAACAGTCGCTAACCTCACTGTAAAAGCATTACAAGCCATAATACAATTGAATTTATATAATATGCATAAAGACATACAGTACAAAGAAGTTCTTAAAAGGACTTTATCTCATTAAGTAAACAAATTATGTATAAATAAAACCATGCTGGCATAGATTCAGACAACAGTTAAAGGACTCAACTATAAAAGGCTGAACTGGGAACTCAGGACAAGTTATTTTCCATAAATGTCAAGTCAGGCAAGATGTGTTTTATGTTATAAATGTATAGGCTACTATTTGGCAAAGGTCAGTGAGTCTTTACAGTGTGTCTGTCTTTTTCTGGGCAATAACAGTGGAAATGTTCACTTTTTTTTTTTTTTTTTTGTAAATCAGGCTTTAAAGCAACTACTCAGAACTTGTATTTTTAAAGAATAAACTTACCCTGAGAAATAATAGAATAACTAGCCCCAGCTCTCCCCTGTAGGCTACATATGAAATTATGCTGCACTGTTAAAACAGTATTTTGCCAGATAATCTATATCTAAATCTACATTAAAAGAAACATCAATGAAATATGAATGTTTTTAAAGACCAGACAGAAAAAAAATCTCTAAGATATCACATTGATTTCATTGAAAATGAAGAGTGAATGGAACAGGCTAAAATCTTCCTCAGTAACTTGATGCTCCATTGAACTATTAAACACATTTAGGACATTTCTTATTCTATTTAAAAAGGAAAGGCGATGGTGATCTTAGGCCTACTATAGTCAGTTATATTTACTTATGTATGTATGTATGTATTCATTCATTCATTCAGTCAGTCATTACCTACATTTCGTCATCTGTCAACAACACATTATATGTAAGATTCGTGAACGAATCGTTTTCATAGTCGGATCTTTTAATGAACTGTTTAAACAGTTGACAAAATCGGTGTGGACCACGAACTGAATCAGTAAGATCACTGGTCGCATCGGATATTTCGGACTATCCGACTCCAGTGATCCAGTTAACAGCTCACCAAGAAAACAAAAATATTTATAACAACAATAACCAATAATAATAACAATCATTAAAAATAAAGAGCTCAGCAAGTGAACTGAGAGGGAACCGAGTGGAGTGAGCCGATTCTCAAGAGCCATTTTATAAGTGAGTTCAAACAGTAGGCTATTTTTTATTAAAACATGCTAACTTTTTTCATAGGAGACAAATTTTAGTACAGTTAAATGCTAATTATATGTAGGGTCTTTTGATGCAAGCTAAATTGGGACAAGAAATAAAAATAAATACACATATTAAAAACACAATCGGAAGAACAGTAATAAAAAGAAGTATGTGCATAAAAAGAGATTTATCTTTTTGTTGCATTAGGCTATACCATACTGTCAGAGACCACGTGCTTACTAAAACGCAGTTTTAATAACCGCTTCTTTGAAAGGATTTGTTCGAAGGAACCGATTCGAGAAAATCGAACTTCCCATCACATATCCCTATGTTGAAATGACAAAGGCCAATCATTTTGACAGACAAGCCAACATTTCTTTGAAATGCGACGCTATAATAGCTGTGCCTGAGATGATTTTCATATTTCCATTAATAATACCTGTCTAGCAAATACAGAAGAAGAAAATTTGTAGTTTCCTAATTTTGGATGTTAAGATTTAAAAGTGCATTTTACAGCCCTCTTTCATTTTCCACAAATGAACCGAATAATGTTTTTAAACTGCAAATGATATAACATCGATTTGAAATATAAAATGAATGAATCCTCATCAATACTAATGGATAAACTTTATCCCAGGATGCCAAGTACTCACCCATATCAGCCGCGCGCTTTTGATTCCACTCGCGTCTAATCCCTGCGGTTACTGCACAGATACTCAGTCTCTCAGGATCCACTCCAACGAAGACTTTTACCTTTAGTCCGAGCAGTATTACAGCCCAACTAAAATCGTCATCGATACGACTCCATGTCGCAAAACACTTTAGAACGTGCTGCGTCCCCCGTTTAATCCAACAACACGGCAAACCAGTGTACATCCAACAGCAATTAACATGATCGCCTTCCGCCGTTCAAACGGAATATGGATGAATTCTCGTTACGCAGCAAGCAACTGACTGAAGATGAGGGCAAAAGTTGTTCTGGGTCGCATAACTGGCACAGTGATGTTTAAATCATGCGGAGCTTATCGACCGGAGGTACCAGAGGTAAGCAAAGCCAAAAAAGACTGAGTCTTGAGGGCTTTGCGTGAGAGGAAAGCTGTGCTCGCCGCCGCAGTAGAGAGTCTCTGAGCTGCTCCGTCCCTAAGAAATATCACAGACCGTGATGATAGTGCGCTCCCGCCCTCAGGTCCTCTACAGTCATAATAAAGGTGACCCGGAGGCAAACCTGCTGCGGTAAACACTAGCAGAATACCAGAACACCCCCTACACAACCAAGACTGTTGATGAATGTAAATGACACCCTGCTAATCATTATACAATAGCAAGAGAGATCACCATTAAAGGTATGGTCAGCAGCAACGACTGATTGACTGACTATTTTCTTAATATAAAAGATACTTTTTTACTATATTCCATTAATAAGATACTAGATTTGACCAAACTATTCAATTACTTTACATTCTAATGTCTGGAATTATTGTCTGACAGAAAGATTTATGATTAGGAAGGTTCAGCCAGACCGTACTCCACAGAATGAATTAAAATAGATGGTCATTGCTGTTGAAAATACATTTTAACCATATTTAAAAAGGAAATGTTTCAATATTTTATGAAATTTTTTAAATTGATATTTTAAATACATTTTATAGTCAATGGACCCCTTGCAATATGGACCCAAGGCTTCACAGAGCTATTTCTACCTGAACCTCACCTTAAAAATCGCTTTGATCAAAGCAATGCTGTGTATTCAGGTTCATTTAGGCATATGAAAAATAGTTCTTGCTTTAATAAAATCAGACAGCTCCTGAATATTTGATTCTGACTCAATCGTGGAAGTCAGCATCAGTATTTTTATTTATTTGTTTGTATAACTGTATATATCTGGAAGCCTTTTGGTCACACATCTTCAAATAATTTAATCTCAAATCAATATTTAATGCCTTTTTATTTACTAAAACCCCATAAAAAGCTGGATAATGGTCGTATGGTCAGGCCATCAATGTGAAGTAGACATGTTTTTATGTTCAGATCCTTTTTTCCTTTTCTTTTTTTTTCTTGATGTTCTTTGACAAGCATTTCTCTAGGTCTTGATTAGTATGAGCACTTCATGTAAAACAAAATAAAATAAAAAAAATATATAAAAAACAGACACTAGCAGCTAAACTAAGAAAACACTCATGTAATGTAATCTGAATAAACCAATTATTCAGATTCATCTTCTGGTTTGAAAAACAGGTTTGTTCCAAGCTATTCTTGTGCTGTGCCTGACCTGACTTCTATATATGTTTCAAAGCAAAGCAAATAGTTAAAAGTAGGGGTGCACGGTAAATATCGGCCGATAATTAATGCGCATCACGTCAGTAAAGCCGGTTCTCTAATCAGCGGTAAATTCCAACAGGTGTGTGATTTCACCGGCTTTACTGACGAGATGCGCACTAATTATCGGCCAATATTTATCGTGCACCCCTAGTTAAAAGCCACAAAGAAATACCAACGTCATTTACTTTTAATAGGAATGTCATGGTTGGAACATTGTTTTGATTTTTTCTAGCCATCCTTGTGGATAAATGTAAATGATTTGGAGCTGGTTTTGGGAACATGAAATGAATGCATGTTGATGAGTTTTCTTCTGGTCTTTACCTGTGAATCCATCTAATTTTATGCTCCATAAGTCAATTATTTTTGTCACAAGCTCTGTTAACAAGGTGCAACTACAGTTCTTGATGTGTTCAAACTGTTTCTGGCAGATTGTCCACAAATGAAAAAGACAAGATGATGTGCTTCTTTCGCTAGAACAGCTATTTTTCTCTTCTATTATTTTTTCCCTAACTCAGTTCCATCTTGGCTGTCTTTTAAAAGATTTTTACAATGAAAAAAAAATAAAAAAATTCTTGGAACTTGCACATTGGCAGTCATGATATGAGTGGATTAAGGATGCTATGGCTTCATTTGATCTCTTGCCGCATTGAAGACATGCAGATAATTTTAAGCAATGGAATATATTTTAGCAGGGGATTATCCAGTTTAAGCAGTGCAAGTAGTTAGGCATAAACAGGCAGTAGCCGATGGCAATGTAAGGATGGACGACTGCGAAACAAGGTTACTGCTAGCTGCATATCTTAGTTCATCATTGTTTTAGATGCTGTGCAGAAATATGTTTATTTATTAACCAAACCACTGACAAATGTATGACATTAGAAAGACTTTAACAGAAAGACATGTAATGAGAGTTTCTTAAATATTTGAGTCATTGTAATGTATAACTGGTTAATGGTTCAACTAATAGATCACCCCAAAATGAAAAATCCTTCTCATATTTATAAAAGCATATTGTTTGAGTAAGTAGAGAAAGTGAATGAGGGATGTGATAATCAGTGGCCAAATAAATAAATAAATAAATAAATAAATAAAAACTGAGCCCAGATGTAAGGAGTCCACAGAAGGCGACCGTAGATGAACCCAAGTGCAGTTTATTTACAAGATGCAATCCAAAATCCAAACATAAACAGACTTGACTAAACCAAAGTAGACTCACCGACAGCAGGTACAATGGCAAAAACATGGCTAGTTATAACAGACAATGATGGACACATGACATGAACAAACCAATGGGGAACAAGGCACATGACTAAAACAACCAATGAGTAAACAGAACTGATAATCACATGACAAGACAATAAACCAACCAATCAGAACATGCCACAATGAACAAGAGGAACCAATAGCATGAAGACAAAAGGGCAAGGGAAGCATGACACAAACAGGAATCAAACAATAACAAAATAAAAAGACATGAAAACATGAACAGGATATGAAACAAAACCCACATTACACCAGACAGGAAACCAATTGTCACCCATTTGTCTTGAAACAACACCAAGAGCTTCTGCTATGCTGATGTAAGCCAATTACGTGGCTCTCAATATCTCTCCCATGATGTCATAAATATTTCATGATTATGAGACGTCATAACAGGCATTCTGGATTGAAGTTCACAAATTAAATAGCAAGCTGAGCTTCACAAAAATGTCTAGCCTTGTGTGATTTTCTTTGTTTTGAAAAAAAAAATATGAAATGCATTCCCCTTGGGAATATCTTCAATAAGCATGTGACATTTTAAGAGTAATAAAGGAAATCTCTCATAACTGGTAATTTCTGTCTGCTCTATTTGAGTGATTTAGAACTTTAACATGGTTCGGGCTGAGTTGTCTTTCTATTGATTGCCTTTAATTGTCTTCTGTCCGGAGGGAATCTGCTTTTTTACCAGGCTCAACAACTCATCACAAGTTAAAGTCAAGTTTTCATGTATTAAACTCTCTCGGAAAAAAAAAAAAAAGAAAAAAAGGTGAAAAAGCCTCAGGCTGGAGGAAGTGCGTCTGCCTCTGCACCTCAATCCCAATTTCTCTAAACATGGGAACGGGATAGGTGCAGTGAATAAATGGGAAAACAAAGTAACTTGCATTACCTATTTGAAAGAGTAACTCAGACATTTCCTTGTAAAATTAAAAGTCATGCGTTACTTTACTAGTTACTTGAAAAAGTAATCTGATTACATAACTTGTTTTTAGGGCTGCCCTTGACTATGGATTTTTCTGGTCGACAAGTAGTCGTTCATTTGAAGCATTAGTCGACTAATCGCACGTTTATTAATAAACCATTTAAATCATTATAATGACCCTTTAATTACCTACATAGCCTAACAAGCACTCAAGCACACACATAAAGCTTGCCACAGCGCACCTGCAGAAGAAAACCGACACCGAAAAACACTAAAAAAAAATCTTTAACATCATAATAAATACACAAACTATTTCATTACAATTTTTAACATAAAGAGATGAAGTCGGCGACACCGACTCATCATCTTCACATAGTGTGCATGTTTCATGCGGATTATATAATCTGAGAATAGGCCTATTTGTTTTCCATTTGAATTGGTTCACTTGAAAGTAGACATTTCGCGCTCTATAGATGTTTTCATATCTGTAATGCAAGTAGGCTATAGAGCTACACAGAGTTTTGGAGTTTCACGCTCAAGTTAACAATGACCGAGACAGCAGAAAGCGCATCATGTTTGCTTTGATTATTTTACAAAAGCGTGGTATTGTGAGTGCACACAAATAAACGTAGTCTTTACAGATTTGAAAGATGTATTAATCTTATCTGAATGACCAAAAATGACTGAGTATTTAATAGCAAATGACCACACCGGCGTCTCCATCTGTCATGCAGTGAGCGCTACTCTTCAGCTTACACACTCCACACAGACACTTGAACAGCACACAATTCTCTTGGATAACATTAGATTGAGCAGCCATGTAAAGGTGCTGCTACTTACATATTTCAGATGATAAGCCATATTTGAGGTCGATGAATGATAGGTGAGAGTTTGGATGACCTGCCCAATGTACTGTATTGCCACATAAACCAGCCATAAGAGATAACTTTTCAGGAAATATCTGTTTTAGGCTTACAATCAGGGTTAGGTGATTCTTCACCCTTGTTAATCAGCTATCATTTCCCACTGATTTTAGGAATAAATTATGGGTAGGGTTAGGTTTATGGGTAGGGATGGGGTAAGTCTATAATGTTGATCCAGGATCAACAAAAAATATTGATCCAGGAACATGTCTTGACAAAATCATGGCGACCTACCACCAACACTGCCAATGTGTCCTACAAGAACACCCAACAGGTGTTGTTAACATGTGGCAACAAAAACAGTTGTGGCATTGATAAATGAATCATTCGGATTGAGTGAATAATTCAATGACTCACTCAACAGTCATAATTGCCTACGCTAATGCACAGACTGTGGAAACCGCAAACAAAGACCAGAGTGATGCAATCTTATATCAGCACTCTTGGAATGCCACTCAGCCAATTAAATTTGAAATAACTGTTATAGAAAATATAATTCAACATTTGTACTGCATAACAGTATATACTCTGCACTATGCATTTTCTAAGAACATAGGTTCAAGCACAGATACCTAGACTTGCAAAAATGCACATGCTACAAGCTCATGCACAAATTATCACGGGCGGTGAAGGGTAACTAAACTTGGCAATGGAAAAAGGAGGATATTTACAGCTCTCAACAGCTTGCTGAAAAGCAGGGAAGACATTAATTGCATTGCTCTGTCGCTGTCTTGTATGTATTGATCAACCAAACAACAACCACTACACCACACTGTGAGCACAATAACTCGGATGCTAATCAAATAATAGGAGAAGAGATATAAGGATTGAAAACAAATGCAAAGAGAGCAAAGAGACAGCACTAGTACACACAGCCTAATAGTCACCTGTCAAAGGCTTAATCACTCATGCTGTCTTCCAGCAGGCTCTTCTCTGGAGTGAGCTGTACTTATGGGTCTGTTCGATTAAAGGTGAATGCATTAATATGGAAAGCAGGAGAGGCCAGCATGTGACCTTCCAAAGGACACAAGTCAGAGCTATTTATATCAAAAGAAAACCTGACTTCTTACAAACATGGAAACCCATTTAACAGTTGTTTTGTGGTGGTGTCAAGCACATGATTTTTTTATTAACTTGTGCTTTTGAACAAGGAAAGAGTTTGGTATTGCTGCTGTTTTGGACATTTTAAAGTTGGTCGATTTCTGTTCTCTTGAAGCGAGTACAGTTGAATTTTTTTTTTTTTTTTTTTGTCAACAGTTTGGAACTGGTCTGGCCAATTATAAGCAAACTTAGCTGTCAAACACAAACATTGTACACCATGCTGTAAGCATTCTGTCAAGACAAAAAAAAAGTAAATAATTTAGATCAACATTCATTATTAAAGAGTCACTATTAAACATCAAGACATTCAATGGGCATCACAGAATTTGTTTAGCTTCTTGCTTTTGATTAATATTGTATGTAAAACAACATATGCAACATTGTTTTCACTTTATTTTTCTTACAAACTGGAATATATCATACATAAAGTGTTTTTATGGAGATTTGTTTTGTTTTTGTTTTTTTAGCCATTGGTCCATTTCAGCATGTTTACATTTATGTAGCCAATTAGGTGTCTGTTTATTGATTTATATTGTATTTTATATGTTGTCATGTATTATGATTCCATGGAGCCTGAAGGTATCAGAGAATTTCAAAAGTGTGATTTCCAGACAGGGAAAAGTAATGAGAATTCATAAATTCTCAAAAAAAAAAAAAAAAAAAAATTCTGTAGTCATTTCTCAGATCTTTAGCTCTTCAGCTAGTTATCACAGGCAACTATAAAATCATGAAAGAGTCATGGAACAATAGTGGAAATTAATTGTTTAGAAAGTTTAGAACCCTACATGCTGTAAAATGGTCATGAATACATTTCCTACCACTTATCTCACATTGCACAAAGTCATATTGGTTAGACGTTAAGTCAGGCACATTACAGGCCACTTTCCTCCCAGATACAGATCAAAAATCTTTCTATTCTATTCCTATCATTGAGATAAAATATTTTTTGTATTTTCTAAAGGGATGGGTTATGGCCTCAGACTGGTGTCGTTTCTGCAAGATCTGAGCTGAATGAACCCATCTGGCATTTGGATCTATCATCTATAAATGTTTAAAAGAGCAAATTAGTCTTAGCAGTGATTTTATTAAGTTTGGTTCAGCCACTTTGTGGTTTAAAATCACTAGTTAAGAAGCTGAAAGGAATAGTGAGGGAGGAGAATATTTAGTAGATTTTTAAAGAGGACATCTATATTAAACCTAAATGTATATGTCCACTTTTAATGAGATTACTCACACTACTGTTCAAAAGCTTGAGTTCAGCAAGTTCATACTGTTTTTGAAAGAAGTCTTCTATGCTCACCAAGGCTGTATTTATTTGATTTAAAAATGCAGTAAAAATAGTAATTATGACAAATATGTCAGCATCATTACTCCAGTCTTCATTGTCACATGATCCTGTATTAAAAGTGAACTAACTTTATTAAAGTGAACAAACCACTCAATATTTAAGACATAAAGGCCGGTTTCACAGACAGGGCTTAGACTAAGCCAGGATTAGGCCATAGTTCAATTAGGACATTTAAGTAATTTTTATTAACATGCCTTAGGAAAAACATTACTTGCGTGCATCTTGAGCTTGTCCTTGAGTTTGGGCTTATTAAAAGGCAACAGCAAAAGCTAGACATGAAGCTGGAGGAGGAATTTAAAAAGCACATCACGCTGAGATCGTGTGCTTACAAAGACTGAGAAACACACGCTGTCTGCACTCTCAGCTATTACATTAATACCCCAGGGACTGGCCGCAGTGATCTACTGTACACACGTGACTTCAGAGCCGTGTACCGTCTCTAAAGCCACAGCAGGTGCACAAAGAATAACAGCACTGGGGCTCGACCCTTCATCTGGCAAAAGGACTTAATTATAGATATGGATCTTAGCAAACGGCATGTGTAATAAAGACATTAACTCTAAGGAGCCGTTCTTCACGTGTCTCTGAACACTACCTGCACGCATCCCCGTGAGATTCAAGCAGCCTTTCTGATTGTACACATGACATCGAAATGACTCTGTTAACCTCCTTAATGCACGTTTGTGGTCTTATTGTGCATAATTCATCAGACAGAGTATGTTGTTTCAAATAAAAAAGAAATGTTCTGTCTTAGTAACCTTTTATCGGAATGTCAGTCCTTCCATTCAACCATCTTTAGTATGTACAGTAACATCCACTATTTACGATTCAGTTTATTCCAGTGGATAAAATGATGTCTCACCCTACATTTTTTTTCTTGATGAATATTCTGTTGCATATATAATATGGCATATTGGAAATAAAATAGGTTGCTGTGCAATCTACTTTACAAGCTATAGTTAAAATAGTCAAGCTGTAGTGTTGTACTTTATGCTACTAACAATAAGTAGCTAGTTAATTAGTCAGTGTGGTTTTAGATGCAGTTTATCCTATATGTTATACACACTGTATTTTTTTTTAAATCAATGTTGAAAAGAAAATGTTACTGATTCTGAACTTTACCATTAAAAAAAAAAAATCTAATATTAGAAGTGCTGTATTCTCAAAGACTAACCAAATTAACCAGTTTCTTTTTACATTGTATCAGTATATATGTTATTAAATTATATTAAACATTAAACCAATACATTTACACTAATAAAACTAGACAGCCTTATGTAACTTTTGTTGAAAAACAGCAACAAACAGTAGCATTTTAATAAATGTAGTTAAAGGATTTGAGGGTAAAAAGTGCACACTTTATTTATTTATTTTTATTTATTTTTTTTTTTTGACAGACTACCAATCGTTTGGCTAGGTAAGACCCTTTTTCCTCATCTGGGATCGTGTGGAGCCTTTTAAAGCTGCATTGAAACTGCAATTTGGACCTTCAAAAACCTTAATTTCTTTTCAACTAAAGAAAGAAAGACATGAGCAACTTGGATGACATGAGGGTGAGTAAATTATCAGGACATTTTTATTCTGGATTGAACAAATTCGTTAAATTGGTTGGTTTGGATTCTAAAGCCAGTTCATGATCCAGGCTCCAGGATCTCTGGTGGACCGCAAACAGAGATATTCTCAGGCACGGAAAGGTCGTGGGTGGCCGTCTGCATTTCTTACACTTTGTCTCCTCCTATCAGCAGGGCAATCATGAGGGCCGGTGGAGTCGGCTGTCAGGATGCTCCATACTAATTGATTTCTCAGCTTTTGACAATGCCTGGTAGCCAGATAATGGAAGACAGGGAAAATGATGCCTGCATCTTGATTCCTAGCCTTGCTGACACTTGGATAAACACTGTTTATAGATAACATGCTGGGGGTTATCAGAGGGTGTCCTGACAGCGTTCAGCAAACCAGAATGTGAGACTATTCTCCTGCGGGCTCTGTTCTGTGCTTAACATTACCCGTAGCAGCGCTCTTTTACTTTAATGACTATGGAACAGACACTGTTTGCCATCAGAAACACCCCTAGAGGCTTCTTTCTCAGAGATCCCGACCTCTTAGTTTGAGAGCCACTTTGCAGAGGACCGCGACAGGCCTTTTGATATTTCCATATATAGTGCTGCTCACATTCACAGGCAGAAAGTCCAAAAATAATGTCTAATAAATGGCATAAATGCTGTTACGTGATGGTTTTTGTCCCCAGTGCTCTCAATGGTGAATTGAGGTCCATTGAGAGTCCCTAGAAATACATTATAGGCATG
Organism: Cyprinus carpio; assembly: GCF_018340385.1. NCBI lineage: Eukaryota > Metazoa > Chordata > Actinopteri > Cypriniformes > Cyprinidae > Cyprinus > Cyprinus carpio. Next base: position 9,012,448 of record NC_056606.1, on the reverse strand, counting down.
CAGTGAACATTCAGCACATGCTACTAATGTTTGTTGCACTTGGATCATTTATAATTTATAAGTATTGCTGAAAAAAAAAAACACCCTTTATGGGTTTGCTTCATTTGTTACTGTATCCCAATGGGTAAAAAAGCCACATTCTATTGTTTACAATAATGAATTGCTCACATTACAACCCACAGCAACTACAGTAGGTTTACATATAAAAGTGCAATGAATCATGAATTTGTCTTTATAGAAAAATATTATCTATTTGAAAATTTGCGCAACGACAGTGACTGTACTGTGCAAGGAACGTTTTTTTAACATTATATTATTTGTTATTTATATTTTTCACTGATCTTTTTGAAGTCACTTTGGATTAAAGCATCTGCAAAAATAATAAGAAATCTTTTGTGAGAGCTAATTAATTATGTAAGTAAAAAGTGGCCAAACTGCTTAATTCTTTTATTTTTTTTTATGCTTTTTGTTTTAATATTGCATTGGATTAGAATTGTCCTGCAGAATGTAAAGTGAGTTCATCTTGACATTCTTCTTTTGTAATGTCTAAGTATAATAAATAAATAATAAACAGTGCATTATTTTGTTGGCTGCATCTCATAACCCTCGGGTAAAGGATATTTTAAACTTCTTTCTTCATCTAAAACACAGTGAGTCCAATTGATAAATACAAACATTAAAAAGACAGACAGACACACAAAAAAAAAAAAAAAAAAAAAGATAGATAGATTATAAATAAATACAGACATAAAGATAGATAGATTTATAATAAATTCTTACCTGAATATATTATATTTTATATATTTGTTTTGTTTTTTTGTCCTGAAATGTTAAACCTTCTGCTGTTCTTCAGAAAAAACCTTCAGGTCTCACAATTTCTGTGGTTTTTCAGTATATTTTGCTTATTTGAGCCCTTTCCAATGACTGTATGATATTGAGATCCATCTTTTCACATTGAGGACAACTGAGGGACTCATATGCAACTATAACAAAAGGTTCAAATGGTCATTGATGCTCCAGAAGGAAAAACACTGCATTAAGGTGAAATCTTTTTGAATTTGAAGTTTAGGGTAAATTGAACTTATTTTGTCTTCTGGGAAACATGTAAGTACCTTCTGTAGCTTCTGAAGGGCAGCACTAAATGTTATGATATTTAGGCATAAAAATAAAAATGTACATCTTCATTCTGTTCAAAAGTTTTCACCCCTGGCTCTTAATGCAGCATTTTTCCTTCTGAAGCGTCAGTGACCGCTTGAACCTTTTGTAATAGTTTCATAAGAGTCCCTCAGTTGTCCTTATTGTGAAAAGACAGCTCTCAAAATCATACAGTCATTGTTAGAAAAGGGTTCAAATATGCAAAAGATGCTGGAAAACCAAATCATTTTTGAGACTTGAAGGATTTTTTCTGAAGAACAGTGGGCAGTTTAACAGTTCAGGACAAACAAGAGTCTTATGAACAACAGTCATAAATCGGCCAATCAGATTTGAGGACCGAAAATAACACATACATATACATATACATATACATACACATATACATATACATATACATACACACATATTGCGCATACATATACTATATATATATATATATATATATATATATATATATATATATATATATATGTATGTATGCGCAACAGTTCTTTTCGGTCCTCAAATCTGACTGGCCGATAACATTATAATAAAAGATTATTTTATAATTTAGTATTATTTAAAAATAATAAATAAAAATACTCTAATTATTTGTGTTGAGCATATTCTGACTGATTGATTTTAAATTATTTTAATTATAATTAACAAAAAATATAAATAAAATCTTAATCACCCATCACTACTGTTGTCCATCAGTAAGTGCCTACAGTGCTAGAATTGCCACTGAAGAGCACAAAAATGTCTCAATTTGCAACCCGAACTTACAACCCACCTTTATTAGAAACACCCCCAGATATTAATCATTTCAGTGTGTAGTAGGGATGTCTTATGAGAAGAAGACACAGAAAACACAGAGCACACAGTATTGACATGATGATGAAACCGCCAGAAGGCAGCGGCTGTGAATGTTTTAGTTCACACCCACAGGATTCACTACAGATTTCAGATCATTACCATAATAGGCAAAAGGATTGTGCAAGAGCTTATGGATAGATGGTTTTTAAATTGTTATTTTATGAAAAAAGCACCACAAGCACTTCCGAAATATGATTTTCAAGGTCTGAAGGACAACACATGGACAAGTAATATGGTGTGGAGTGGCTGCTAGGATATTTCCATTATAGTGTTGCTTATTTGCTCACTAAAAAGAGCCCATATTCGAGTCTTTAAGACAGTAACTGGGTTCCCATTTAGAATGTAAATGTTTACGTCACTCATTATGGTGTAACCATAAGTTACACAGCTCAACATAGAACATTTACATAAACGACACAATCCACATTGCATTTGGACAGAGCATCATACTGAATATTAGATCACTAAGATTGTTGGATCAATTAATTTTTGTATGTAGAACATCACTCCATAGGCTGACCTCTGACTCAAACCTTGAATATTCATCCCAGCCCTTTGAGAAACATATGGCTGGAATTTAATCTTTCTGTGTTCAATACATTTATTCATTTCTACAGTTGTTCTCGCTGGAATCAGCCAGTGAACAGATCAGTTTAAGAGCTCTAGACTCAGGCCTATAAATATATTCAGGAGTGCTTTCATGAACATCAGGATGGCAAATTCAATCACAAGATCATGTTTATTAACACTTATAGGGAGTTCTGGGACACAAAGTGCAAAGTAGATACTGTTCTGATGTTGAAAAATAATGCAAAATCCCATTAAACTTGCATGACTATTTTTAAAAAGTCTCAAGTTGGTCTATAAGAATAAGCATGTGTAAATTATATTGCCTTTGCTATTATTCTGGAGCACATGGCCATTATTCATCTAGCTGGAAATGAAAATTACATACTATTCACCAAAATGCCTTCATTATTTGTCATTATAGTGTATTAACTATAGACTGTGTTCCCAATACACTGAATGCCTTTTTAAAGTAACAAAAAAACAGAACATTTACAATGTGTGCATGTTGTGGGTTAGGGTTAGGTTTGTCTGTGTTCTAACACAGGGTTTTTTCAAATATATTAAATTTTAAATATGCGTAAAATTTAGATAATAATAAAACATTTACAGAGTTTAATTTGTACAGTTTAATTCTGCTTTCTAAAGATTGTAATATATATTTCTGAATATTGTAACAAACAAACAAAAAAAATGAATTTGTATTTTTGTTGTATCTTTTGCTTTTAGCTGCAAACTAGAGTTTGTAATGTTCTAAGTAAAACAATATTGGAACTATATTTATTGTGAAAACTGTTATACAAATACATTTGAATCAAACTGAAGAAAAAAAACAAAAAAACACTTTAAGCGCTTTATAAAAAGCTTTAAAGATTTAAAAAGTGGGTTGGGGGAAAACACTTACAAAGCAACAACAACGCAAGTACAAAGAAAAAGCCAATTGTTTATATATATATATATATATATATATATATATATATATTATATATATATATATATATATATATAGTATATATATATATATACAAAGACGTTGCATATATATATATATATATATATATATATATATATATATATTTTTTTTCATATATATATTGCTATATTTTATTAAAATAATAAATAACACATATAATTCATAATATCATAAAATACATAAAAAATCTATAATATTCATATAAAAATCACAAATATCAATACACTTAACATATGCTAATATGTCATTTTAATATATTAAAATATCTCATAATATATTTATGTTTATATTAATACATTCATATTTGAAACATAAATTCTTTGCTTTGAAGACTAAACAAAATATCTAAATAGCAAAATGTCTTTATAACATACTATAATAATTAAAAAAAAGGAATATATTCCTCACGCGGTCTGTGTGTGTTTTTACACATGATCTCTTATTTGAAAACCCCAATAGAATAATGCTTTAGAATACCTATACTGTAGAATTTGATGAAACCATGGTTTCGCCCCACACAATGCGCCATTGTGATCTTTAAACTGCACATACAATACAACCCTGAGTTCTCAATCAAATTGTGCATTCAGTGTTAGAGGGGGAAAAAAGTGTTCTCAAGGTGAAGAAAAATAGAGAAAGTTTGACAAAGTATTTGTTATAAAGTGTTCCTGTTTTTTATGATCCATAGTTGGAGATGAGCGACCACCACAGCTGAGCTGTCGAATGCTAATTTGAGTGGTTGCTGATTGAATTATTGCTCACAGTTCATTACACTACATACTGTAGTTGGCATCTCTTCATGACAAATTAAAAACACTAAGCAAAAAGATTCCCCAGTTTTCTTTGAATTAATATCGTTTGAGTCTTTTCATACTAACACTTTTGAATGACATACAGCTGATGATTCATAATGACCATAACATTGGAGTGGCTTGAAAATAACAACATTATTCTATACTCTTTATTCACTGACAGTTATTTTAAACCCATGTGGGCTGGATCCAGGATGAAGTCAGCTAGGCTTCTGCCTTCCTAAACCATACCATAATTTAATGAGAAATGATCTTTCCAGGATTCATGCCAGTATTTCTTAGTGTTAATATGTGTGCTTGTTTTATACACATTTTAGGATAAACCGATGACTGAAAAAAGCATTTAATGTATGAATGCCATTGTGCTATGCGGCCAAATTAAGCCAGGTGAGGACTTCAGGTGTTTAAGAGCCACTGTATGGATCAGATACATTATAAATAAGACTAAAAGCAGTTGATGAATGTTTTGAGCTTGGCAGATCTCTAACAGCAAATGTATTCAGCAGTGTTAATCATGTCAGCAAAATTACTTAAAAATGATCCCACAAAGCTGTGCATGCAGTTTAGGGCAGCTGGAAAAAAGAAGCATCTGAAGCACCTTTTGATTAATTTTCTTTGTTACATATTCAGATCTTTAGCGACCAATTTTGCACTTTATGGTCATTTAAAGGTTCACTCATTTCAACAGGAGTTCACATGATCTGGAATTTCACATGAGGGTGAAAGATTTCACTACGCTGATTTCAGAACTGAAATTATTTAATAAGAAATGTTGAAATAATTACTAAACTTGAAGATTTTTATATATAAATAAATCTATGACTAAAACTAAACTTACTGCTATTCAGAACTCCATTTCCAATTTGAATGTCTAATTTTGTAATAAAAAATAATAGTCTGATAAGAAATAAATCTCTTTCCAGCCTCACTCCACAAACTCTAGCAATCTCCCGCTCTCTATCTCAAAGGCACAGCTCTCTCCACTGGTTTTCATTTAATGGGTTATGTGACTAAGTGTTTCTTTGTCTTTCATCCTGATCACTGCGTCGCACTGAGCCAGCAAGACCCCGAATCCTCTTCCCAGCAGCGTTTGGCAAACCGCTAACTTTACCTCTGTTGTACCATAACAGGCGGTGTGGGAGAGCCCCACTTTGCTTCGCATTAGTAGGGCTGTTTGAAGGGATAATGATGCACTAACTTGTACACTGATGACTGGCAGAGGGTTCACAGTATCTACAGATCTCCTCAGCGTGAGGCCAACATCCTGGGCCGCAGGTAGTCCACCCACTCAGATACTGACTCAGAATCAGCCCCACACGTGCTGCAGGAAACCGCTTCACACATGGTGGGAATTGCTGCAGCTTAGTCAACATCAAAAGGTTTGAGCTCTTCAATATACTTGAACAGAAGCATATATAGTGCTTTTATTGCAGCTATATAATAAAAAGTATGTGAAAAACATATTTTGTATTTGGTATGTTTGATTTCTGTAAATTGAATAAATATTTACAAGGCTTTTTAGACTGGAACCGATTAATTATGAACAATATATAATTATTTATAAATTATCTGCCATTTTGTGAATGTTAAGCATGTAATCAATAAATTTTTTTAACACATAATATCATCTAATTACACATATTTAATTTGTGGAATCTCATTACATAATCCACATTACAAACCATCAATAACCAACACTCACTTTTTTTTATTTTCTATAACCAAAAATGGACAATAACTTTGTATAAATATTTGTGTATTATATAAATGATTATATAAATAAATAATTATACATCATAAAAAAAATACATTTTAAGTATTTTGCATAAATAAATAAAACACTAAAATGGACTTAAAGCACATTTACTGTAAATGGTTAGTCTGGGAATCACAATAATGTACAAAATGAACGATTGATATTCATTTTAAGATTTGTTTTTAAAGACATTACCTTTGCCATCAACTAACACTCTTTTAAAGTAAATCGAAATTTAAAAATGAACAGAAGAAAAAACAATACATAAAAAACAATACAATTTCCAATATTAACAACTCCATTAAAAATACATAATCTCTGATATTTCTCATTAATTGTACATTAACTTATATTTTAAAATCCAAACATCTTTGGATGTTAGAATCCATGATGACAATCCAAACCATTTGGATGTTAGTTGTTCTCAAACTTTTGGATCCCATATATATTTTAAAATGCCCCTTTTAAACATTTTCAAGTTGATGCTGGACCCCTGAAATCTCACACTGTTAAGATCAAACATCTTTATAGCAGAAACATTTCCAGATTTTAAATTCAAATCATCTTGCGCTAATTTTCTCAGCCAACCTTGGAAAGCAATGTGCTGTTCTTAGCATGCTACATTTTTTTTAATACACAAATTTTTGCCAACATAATGGTGCAACATGCTCTTCCCCCTGAATTGAGCAGATTACAGACATTTGTTTAGCAGGGGTGTCATTTTCCTGCTTAAGTGGATTAAACCTTTGCAATACATACCCAAATAACTGACTTGACAAAACCACCTACTTTATACAACAGGTAGATTTGCTATATTAACGTCTCTCTTACCAACTGACTCACTTGTGACATAAGCAACATTTATTTGGGTTGTTATTTATTGGGTTGACTGTCAAACCTGACAGCCTATTCTGAATTAATTAATTCACTCTTTATTTAGAGTAACTTTAAAGGTTGACAGACACCGACAGATGTAGTGCACAAGCCTGCAGCATTAAGATAATCGAAATGTCCGTGTTTTGATTCAAAACCATGTTACGTCCATTACACGGTTATAAAGAAACAAATCAGTTATGCAATAACAGCTGTGCTCCGTGATTCAGCCGTAGTGTTTATCTGGGAGCTAACAGGGCTTTCTCAAGGGTTTCTCCTGGCATTGCACATTAATTACAGTTAGTAGCACATTTCAAGATGTCCACAAGATGTTGGGTACAACCGTCATTACTTGATTAACCATTTAAGTTATTGATTTTAAGCAAGAGACCAAAGGTGAATAGGATAGAAATAATAGATATCACCACAGCTGATTGATTACAGTCTGTTAAGAAAATGACATTTTTCTTAAAGATTTTGTGAAAATGTATGTCTATGCATATAAAGGTATGTAAATGAGACATTATGTACAGTAATTAAATATGAATTGGATAAAGGATTGGACATAATTTTGACATTAAACAATTTCAACTTTTTACAAAAACAACCTTTTATCTCTCCGTAAATTAGAAAATACTGTCGACAGCCAAGAAAAATGTAATTTTCACCACGTTTTTAGGAATAAAATGTTATATAAATGAAGCAAATGATGAACAAACTCATCTGTTAATATCTTCGGGATATGAATAAAACTGTAAAACAGCTTGCCACTGAAGTGTTTATTTATTTTTTATTTTTTTATTTTTTTAGAATTTTGAGAAAATCAATTAAGTGTTTATTCTGGATGCATTCTTTCCAGTAGTTTGAAATAAGATATGTTATAAAAGAAAAAAAACATATCTCAAAGCAATGTTTTTTCCATGTCATTTGTGTCTTAATGCACTGTAGGGTAAGAAACCACTTGAGATTCGAACACTTTTGTTTTTGTTTTTTGCTTCATGTGAGAGATTTTCAAGGGAAATCTAAACTCCAAAACATCTAGTTTTTATTAAAGTGAAAAGTGTTCTACGGGCCAAGAAATAAATAAGAAATGAAAAAGACCTTAGTTGAACCTTCTTATCGCAATAAGTTGGCCACAAAAAACGAAGTTGGACGCAAACACAATTTCCCATTCCCTTTCGTGTGGGTGAGGGGTCTATCATTTGCTGGAATTTGTACAAGCAATATTTATTTTTATGAAATATGGCCTATCATGTCATCCTTTAGGCTTCTGAACACTTGACAAAACTGAAAGTGCCATATACATGGATAAGCTCCTGTATCAATTAATTTTGATTTGCACTTACTTGACATTTAGTACTTAGCCATGGGGCTATAGATTCAATGCACGTTAAAATTATCTGGCTTGGGCTTAAAGAGCATCTGAGTCATAGCATCATCATATTGTATTGTGCAACATTTAAAGTCCCTCATGACCAGAATCATAAAAAAAATAATAATAAAAATAAATAAATATAGACGCATCAATCCGGAGAGAAGGAAGGAGTTTAAAAATATTATTATTGTTTTAGCTGGGTGATTGAACCCTGTTTTCCTCATTACTGAGATGAAATGACTGCACGAAAGAAGTAAACTCGTTTCAATATTCCCCACTGCACTGAACTATAGAGATGATAGTAGCTCTAAGGTTTTTTGGAGATTAGTGTTTTACCATGTTATTACTATAACGCATAAAACTGAGTCAAAAAGAAGCAAAGGAAACACTTTTGGGAAGCAGCGTGTTCGACAGAATGGAAATGAATTTCTGGAGTTGGTTGCCCCATAAGACCTCATTTATTTCAGACCTCTGGGTCATAACGGAAACACATGAGCTTTGAAAGAGGCTTGTTTGTCTGTCTCTGTTGCTAAATCGAATCATATTCCTTTTCTGTTATTGTCCAGTGTGGGGGAAACCAACCTCTTTTAGAAAAGCAGCTGCTTGCCCACTGCACTAAAAGCTTTTAAAGGAATAATTCACCCAAACATGAACATTTGCAGAAAATTGACTCACCCTCAGGCCATCCAAGACATAGCTGAATTTGTTTCTGCGTCAGATCAGATTTGGAGAAATGTAGCATTTCATCACTTGCTCACCAATGGATCCTCTGCAGTGAATGGGTGCCGTCAGAATGCAAACAGCTGATATAACATCGGTTTTATTAAGAAAATCCATCAATAATACATTTTTAACTTCAAACTATTGATTCTGGGTAAAATACAAGTTCTCTATCCATAATATTGCTTTCTCCAGAATTAAAAAAAAATCTCTTCTCATCTGATTCAGGAGAGAAATACAGTATGCACAGATCCAGCAAAGTTTGCAAGCAAAATCAGTCCAAAACAATTCCAAACCAATGTGTTGGTGGGTGTTGGTGTGAGAGGGGATGAACTTTTTCACTGGAGGAAGCGTTATTATGGATTATGACTCTGGATTTGTTGGATCATTGGATGATGGGTTTGTTTCTTACAATTATGCTTTTATAATATGTTATTTATTCAAATTCATAAACACTCATTTTGAAACATTAATGCTGGACTGGAGTGGTGTGGATCATTTGGGGAAATATGTGAGGTTTTTATAAGCTGTTTTGAATTTCATTCTGGACCCATTCACTGCAGACACCATGGTGAGCAATTGATAGATAATGCTACTTTTCTTTAATAAATAATAATAGAAACAAATTCAACTGCATCTTTGATGTCCTGAGGATAAGTAAATTTTCAGCAATTTTTCCTTTTCAGGTGAACTATTCCTTTAATAAATAATAATAAGAACAAAAATAGCCTAAACCAATAATAAGTTCTCAAAAGAGTGACATCATTATTATACTGAACAGATGTATGTATGCAAAACACAGCTAATAAAACTAGAATACTTATATACAGTATGTTATGTCCAAGTTGAGAACATGGCGAACAGCAGAAAACTAAAATTAATGGGGGAATTTGGTACGCAAACTCAAGAGACCCTAATGAACAGATTCATTTAAATAAGAGGATCATTTATAGTAAGCATGGCAAGCTAATGACCATAATGACTAGCTATTCAACTACAGGCCATTAAAAAAACAAACAGATAAGATGAAAAGGATAAAACATCTACCCTAATACTATAGCACAGCAAGAATTAGCTATTAGAAAATATCCTGCTGTATGACATAAATCATGCCATGTTATCCCATAAAAATAATGATTTGTTATTGTAATCCATCTGAAGTGTTTTGAAAAGAATCCTTCTTTATCTGACTGACTTCAACATGAGACCCTCATAAATAATTCACATAATTTTGCATACTTTGATGTACATTGTATTCTTTAAAATGCCTGTTTAAGAGCATTTTCTTTTGCCTATGAATATTTTATGTGCTCACAGACATCAATTAGAAATTTGATGATGTAAGTCAAATGAAACATTTTCTAAATTAAGTCTCTTGCGACAATTATTAATGACTGATTTGAACATCCCCTGATATTTAAAGTAAAACTGTTCATGAGACTTATTATAAGTTCATCTCAAAAACAGTGCTACTGTACAGAATCGCAAGCAAAATTAGCTTGGAATTAGAAAAGCTAAACTATTTTTAAAGTAGCGGCGCTCAAATCATGCTAGCAAAAAGCGTTGCTAACTTAGTTACTTTTGGTTAGTTACTCACCAAACTATTTCATTCAACAGTATTTTAGCTGCTACATTTGGAGATATCCTAAATAATAACAAAAAACATTTGGAGATATCCTAAATATTACCAAACAGTTTAGCTTATGTAATTTCACAGCTAAAGTTTCTGTCAAATGTAGCCGCTGAATGGTAATGATATTTTATTGTAGCTGCTTTACAATGCCTTCTGTGCTTTTTATGCTATTTATTATTTAAACCACTGTTTTTCTGTCAGATATCTGCATAATTATGATGTTTCCTGAGGTGTTTTTTTTTTTTTTTAAATGGCCAAAAAACAAGTTCAGGGAGTTTCAAAATGAGTTGAAAAAGTTAAACTATAAAAACGTTCAGTTCAGAAACAACAACATTTGGTCTTTTAATGTATGTTACAGTTAGTTTAATATGTATACAAAGCCTAAGCAAAATAAAGGTTGTCACTAGGTTTTATTTACTGTTGTAAAATCACTTTTAAAGCTTTATTCAAATTTCCTTTCAAATGCTAATTAGGTTACATGGCAAATCCTTGGCGTTTATCAGTGAGAATGCTGTTTATGTTTTTTTAATTGAAACTTCCACTCGGCTGGATTGCTACAAGGCTGAAGCTGTGTTTTACAATAAATACAGCAATTACATCTTAAGATATTAATAATGGATAATGTGAGAAAAGAAGTTGGCAAAACAACAAAAGACAAATCACACGCTTTATGTTTACACTTATAACCCTTCAGTACAGTAATAATTGGCCTTTGATGTTTGCACTGCCGTGGGGCTACGGACACAGATGGAAGAATCACACGCTTATGTTTACCCTAGTAACCCTTCCGTCCCCTAGTGAATAATGCCTTTGATGGTGATTTATTTCTTCTGCATTAAGGTGTGGCAAGACACTATAAAGTGTTCTTGCCAAAGTAAATGCCACAGTTTCGCCTGTAGAGTAATATAATTGTTTATTTTTCTTTGTTTTTGTTGTTGTTTGTGGTGTTTGGGGTGGGGGGTGCTCTCTCAATACAAAATCAGATGAAAAGGTGAACGACTTGCGAGAGGCATGGCAAACACATCAAATCTGCTATAGCCATTGTCTCATGCTCATCCCTGATTTTCCAAAAAGCCTTTGCGGAAATTGGTAAACCTCAAGAACAATGCCCAGGGGCGGACTTACCCATTAGGCAAAGGTAGGCGACTGCCTTTGCCCAGAATAACATGAAGGGCCCCTAATGCATTTCTTTATAATTCATGCGCATTAAGTCGCGGACAAGCGAACGGTTGCTATTTACGGTGTTTAAACACGACAATCGTCTGCGTACAAGTCAACTTGAACGTGCATTAATTGTGAATCTCCAGCTGTGGCAATAATACAAAATTTATGCATCTAAGGCTGACATCGTGAATTCCAGTGATGTCCTCTTCCCAGCGCAGCTCACTTCAGTCTCTCTGATAAAGCGCGCAATGAAAGGAGCTGCGCTTTCAGTTATAACGCTGACATGTTGTGTCCCCAACTAATTTTACATATAAGCTATAGCTGCAATCACAGCAAAGCTCCATTGTCTTCAAGAGATTATGGAGTAGCCTACCTTGGGAGAAACCAGGCTCAGTCGACGGCACGATTTATATTTTTGCGATTGAACTTCAAGAAACCAGCAGTTGAATTCCAGGCTGCCTTAAAGTCAGGTCGTACGGAAGAAGTCACTGTTTCCTATTCATGTCCGTTGGTCATCTGAGACAAAGAGTCAAATTACAATGAATCTAGTCTCTGAGAATTTTAGTCCTGGTCAAATACTGTCTTTCTGGCACAGAGAGGTCAAACAAATCAATAGATGCTAATCACCATTGGGCTGGATTCTGAACTGGATCTGGTAGCTACGGTGATCTCGGAATAAGAGAGAAGAGAAACAGACTAATATTAGCGTAGATGCCATTCTTCTACTTGATGTAGCAAGTACATCAGGTGTCATAGGAAGTGTTCCCGGTTCCGGTTTACCTAATTAATGCAGCCTAAAAATCCTTTATGGTTGGATATTAAGTGTATTATATGAATGAACCTCTGAAGGGAACTGATTGTCTTCTGATTGTCTGGCATTTTCAGTTTACCTGATAAAGTATCATTTATGAGCTGAGCTGCTTACAGCTAAGCAGCCATTGACCGGAAACCACTATATTTTTTAGTTCCAAAAGCACATCCTACTGGCAGAGAATGAATGTGCATTTTCAATAATCCAGTCTGCAGTTTTAGTTCAGACCAATACAAAATTCACCCACATAAATCTGTTTTTTAAAAGTAATAAAAATAATTTTATACTTCTGACTCATCCCTTTTCTTAAAAAAAAAAATAGTTTAAAGGTTCAATTGTGAGGTTTATCATTTTATAATTTATTTTGTTTTATGTTAAAACTAAAAAAAACAGTAAATCAATTGCTATTTCGTGGTCTAGATGAAATAATAGAAGTGTCTACTAAATGGTGCAGTAAATAGAAAGAATCCCATTAGAACATGTACAATAAAAAATGTCTAACCATTGGACACAACAATGTAGCACCATCAGTGCAGCAGCAAGCATCACGACAAAAGGGACCTGAGGGGTTGATCTAGGTAAATGTGTTACTGAAAATGTATAGGGCCCCTTTTACATATTTGCCTAGGGCCCCCAATTCACTAAATCCGCAATGCCATGCAACAAACAAAACAAACTAAACTAAAACAACACAAACTAAAATAATAAATTAAAATAAAACAGAACAATAGAAAAATAAAACATTACATTACTTTCATACATAGGCCCTACAATTAACACCTCTGTTTTTCCAGAATTTATCAGTAAGAAATTTTCGTCATCAGTTTTTATCTTCGACTAAGCATTCCGTCCCATGCTCAGCCTGACCTTCGCCAGGTAGCGATGAGATATAGAGGTGAGTATCATCATTCATAACAGTCAGACTAACTACTGTGAACTTCTTTATTCACAACTTATCAACGACAAACATAAGAATTAACCAAGATTACAACAGCATTACAGAACTTAAGTAGGTCAGGATTATTTATAAATGATAAATGTAGGCTACTAATACATGTTTAGTATGTTAACATTACTTTATGCATTAAACAGGTACCTACAGTAACATTAACCAAGATTACAGTAGTAAATACTATAAATGATCAACACCCACTTCCTATTAACTTTTATTATTCAGTTCACTTACTTCAAGCTATATTCTGTACAACCCATGGTATCAATTTAGTATCGATACAGAGGTATTACTTTCTTGTATACCCAACAAAAAATATAACTATCAAGACATTCCTAATTCCCATCAACCTATATTATGTACAAGATTTTCTTCAATCAATAATAAACACAACCTAATCAATGGATGCAAAGAAACACCACAAAACCAATATAAATTATTAAAAATAATAATAATAAAAAAAAAATATGTGTTATTCATGTTGTTTATATAATAATGTTATTAATACATTAATTATATTTTTTATTTTTATTTTTTTATTTTAAATAATCTTATATTTACATTGTATTGTATTACTATTAATAATAATTTGAATATCATAAATAATACTTATTTTTAGATGGTTTGTTTTAAAAAATATATAATTATTAATAATAAAATAAACATTAAAATATCAATGAAAAAAAAAAAAAAAATAAAATAAATATAAAAATAATAATAAAAAAAAAAAAAAATAAAAATAATTATTATAATCAAAATAAAATATTATTATTATTATTATAAAAAAATCAGAATATCATAATATTCAAAATAGAAGCACTTGTGGTCTTTTGGACCACACGGTATGTAACAATCTCAGCAGTACTGTCACTTTTCTTTGTCCCTTAGTTGATGTTTCCAAATACGACCTTCAAAACTCTGCAGTTAAGAAACTAGAAAATCCCCTCATATTTTTCCCACTCAATATTGTAACATCATATTTTCCAACCTTCTGTGAGCGCCCATTGGAGGAAGGTGAAAATCTGCCATGTTAATGCTAAAAATAGGCAGATGCAGTCCTTCTGATGAGGCTTGGTGGGTAGAGGTGGGAGGTGGAGCGAGCCAGAGTGAGATAGACTGATGGAGGAAATGAGCAAGGAAAACCTCACATCTAATGGAGAGATATTGAGTGCAAGGGGCTTTTTAACTGTATTCCCCAGCTGCACCATAACTCAAAGCCTGAGTTAAAGCCTACGGCTAATCAAGCTCATTGTGCATGAATCAATGTATGTGCTTCCTGAACGATGTGATTATATTGCCATTAAGAATAAGGACAGAGCTGCTCATGAATGTCGCAAAATGCTAAAAACATCCAAAGTCATATATTCCCATCCTATACTCAAACTATAAACTATGGGTGAATCTCAGTCAGTTCCCGAGCTTGTGAATCAGTAGATCGTGCACACGAATTTGGTAAGTTTCCTGACTCAATGCACGTTGAGACAGTGACGGGCTACATACAGTAGTAGAACATCACCGCTTGAATGAATAAACAAGACACAAGACCGATCTCTTTTTGATATTATTTTTTATTCTCTTTAAACACATCGTTCTGTTAACATTTCAGCCAAATATTAATTATAAATGTTAAATAAATGTGTTCACTAACTGTCTAGTGATGTGCGTTTATGTTGAAATATACAAATTATGTTAAAAAAAAACAGTTTGTCTTTTCAAGTCTTCTAAAGCATGTCATTATATTTATCGAGTTGGCTCGTGTGATTTATGTTCTACGCTTCAGAAATGTGACGTTATTTCCGGTAAGGAAGCATAATGAGCTCCGATGCTCCCTAGTTTTTGTGGTGCACTGTGGGACTTTTCAGGGAGCGAACGTTCCAGTGCACTGGGAGGATTTTGCAATTGAGACAGCCCTTAAATGGCTGACTCCCTGATCAGTGCCCAGACTACTAAACAAGGGAGCTGATTGAGACGCACCCTACTGTATGTCTTTTACCAGGGTGGATTTTGTGGGCAGTGCTCTTTTTACCATTACTAAGCCTGTTCAGGCAGCGGTGGCGGATAGGGAAGATGTGGAGGAGGAACAGATCCATGTGTGCATGTCCATGTGCTTGAAAGTGTGTGTGTGTCTTATAGCCCACTGCTTTTCTCCCTGCACGACTATGTCAGCCCCTTCACTCATACGTTTCTGGTTCACTCCGGTTGTATTTTTGGCCACTGCGTGATGAGGGAGCGATGGCAAAGCCAGAGCCGATTCTCTGCCTTGACTTCCTCTGATGGGTTGTGGACAGAATCTGAGTTTGCACTCGCCTGCAGGAGGCTTCCCTGTCTCAGCCTTTCACCATGGAACTACAGTACATCTCAGCCACATGTATCGTGATTGTTTTGTGCTTCCTGCAAGATTCAGTACGTTTTGCTGTTGAGGAAGCCCTTTCTTTTTAAGTGTATGTTTAATTCGTAACAGCTGTGGCCATATAGCAGAAAGTCCAAAAATAAAGATAAAAGGAGGACAGTTTGTGTTTATTATTGACAGTGACAGTGAAAGTGAAAGTGAAAGTGACGTGACATTCAGCCAAGTATGGTGACCCCATACTCAGAATTCGTGCTCTGCATTGCTCTGCGTGCTCTGCTCACCCTGTGGTCTGTGTGGGTCCTAACGCCCCCAGTATAGTGATGAGGACACTATACTGTCAAGCACTGTCAAGCACTGTCCTTCGGATGAGACATTACAGGATGTGTTTATTATTAATTATTATCAGGCTCTTATTATGCTTACAATAAATTATTATCATTAACTAAGGAGGACAGTTTGTGTTTATTATTAATTATTATCAGGCTCTTATTATGCTTCAAAGACATTAGTTTGATTAATTCCAAATGACAACTGCTACTGTGCTATCAAGAAATATGACTAATGAATGTTTCTTACAAAATGAATAAATGTTATAACACAAGTTATATTAAACTAAGTCATTGAAAAATAAAATACACAAAAAAAACAACACTGTAAAAAATAAATAAGTAAATAAATAGTAAATAGCAATTTATAAAAAAAAAAAAAAAAAATAGTAAATAGCAATTCCTCACTAACACCTCTTCCAACAGCAACCTAGGACAGTGCTTGACAGTATAGTGTCCCCATCACTATACTGGGGCGTTAGGACCCACACAGACCACAGGGTGAGCACCCCCTGCTGGCCTCACTAACACCTCTTCCAACAGCAACCTAGTTTTCCCAAGAGGTCTCCCATCCAGGTACTGACCAGGCTCAGCCCTGCTTAGCTTCAGTGGGCAACCAGTCTTGGGTTGCAGGGTGATATGGCTGCTGACATAGAAGAAATCAAAGAAGTCAAAGAAGAAGCTGAATTTGGAAGAAGTCATTGTTGAAGAAGAAGTCATTGAAGCACTGTTTCAAACTGTTTCTTCAAACGATCTGCTTTTGTCAATGGACGAATGTAGAAGTTTGGAACAACTTGAGGGTGAGTAAATGATGACAGAATTCTCTCTTTAAATTGAAACAATGGAATCTACTGATTGATGCCATGCTAGTCTCAGCCTCAGACGTCACACCCACATACCGTTGGCTAAACGTCTGATGCATATGGGACACAAAAATGGAAACACTTCAGTAGTGTCGAAGTCGTCATCGGATTGGCTGAATTTTTAAGGATTTCCAGGAGACGTGTGTGTCGCGTTCTTTAACGTTCAGCCTAAAAAAAAGATTCCGTGGCGCCAAATCCTCACAAAAGAAGAAAGCCATAGTGTTTACAGCTGTGACGACGAGCGCTAATCAGGATTAGGTAAACACTGGCGTTTCAAAAGTATGTGAAATATTTAAAGTTCACGGCATAGAATCTTTAAAATACATCCGAGAGTTTTACACACCGGTTTGTTATTGTGGCGACATTTCCACGCCCCGAAACGTGATGCTGAACAAAACTAACTGTGATTGGTTGTTTAACATGTCAGTCAAATGGCTACATGGGCGGACCTTGGGCAATAAAAGCTGCCATGGATTCCAGACCTTCAGCCATCAGTCTGAAGGTCTGGCTACGTGAGACTAACGCCATGCTAACCAGCTAAACCATGGCTGCTTCCCTATTATGGTAGTCAACCTATTTCTGGTGTGCATCCAATGGACAATTTACCTTGTTAGGCCACAGGAGAGGAGCTGTTAATGGTAGAGAAGTGATTTAACTGAAGCCGTAGGTCACATGACAATGACATAGCAAATATAACCAAATTGCACTGATACAACACATGTTCACATTATACAGAACAGTTGCAAAGTAATTACTTATTCATAAGAAGTACCTACTTAGAAAGTATGTGATTTCGATTACTTCCAGTCCTTGATTACTAGAGGCCAATATGTAATGGATGGCTTTATTACATTTCTTCAGTTGTCTGTTGATCCAGCCTTTTCCTCTGAAAGCATCTTAAATTTGCTTTGGCCTTTTTCCTGTTTGCAGAAAACTCTGAAGTTTATGTCATCGTATTACGCTTGATTTACAGAATGTGTTGATAACCTTGAGGGCATTTTTCAAAATTGAGGTAATCTGGATTGATCTGCAGTATGGATAGCGTTTGCTGTTAATTTGACTCGGGGCCCGTTCAGAAACTGGGCTGGCATTTAAATGATGGGCAGCTTGGACATTCTCCAATGGAGAAGTGTAGTAGTATTGGCTCAGCAGATGCGGTCTCGTTCCAAGACTGTTCAGTCACAATGGACAGCCTCACATGACCAGACCCAAGCCATTAAGTACAAAAAACCCAATCAGGCTAATGTATTGCGTCACTCTCATAGCAAAAGCATGTCATCAAGTTCATGAAGATTATGGGTCTTAAAAACTGGACATACAGATGTGTGTGTGTGTGTGTGTGTGTGTGTGTGTGTGTGTGTGTGTGCGTGTGTGTGTGTGTGTTTAAGAAAAAAACATGATGCATAAGACACTACAAAAGATGCAAACACAATGGTCAAACACATCTGTCTAACATATTTGCATAGAAAAACAATGGAATAGTAGCTCAGAAATGCATTCTTTGTCAAGGGTCCTAACTTGCTTTGCAAGACATCTCGAACTCGAAGAATATTCTGAGTTTTAAAATGAAAATGGATGTGGAGGACTAGAACTGTCAGACTTTATAAAGAAATGCTAAATAAAAATAAAAAAAAGAAAAACAATACAAACAAATACAACAAAAAACAAATCAAGATGACTGAAATGTTTTCATATTTTCATTGACTATTTCAACATCCCCACTAGCTCTCCTTGATGTGTTCATTGGAGAAGTAACTATCTATATATAGCCTGTATAATATAGACTATTTTAAATGATATTTCAAAATTCTTTTTTTGGAAAGTGACAGCTTCAGTCCCAATTTATTGTAATTGCATATAAAACAGAGACCAGCACATTCTTCAAAAGATTATCCTTGAGTTCCACAGAAGATTATAACATTTTTCAAATTTAACATCAGATACCATTATTAAAAATATATTTCCAAAATCTACAAAGAAAAAAAAAAATATATTAATTTCAACACTGCTGCAAATAAATCTTTTTTTTTCTTTCTCACAGGTGTAAAAATAACTCCTGCAGACCCGCTGGGCGGTTTGAGGACATGTTTCAGCATAGCAGTCCCTGACTGATGTAACAGCCCCATGATGATTCCTGACCCTGTTGTTTCATTCTGAGAGAAATGCAAAACTGTGCCGTATCGCCCACACATGGACAGTTTATTGTGTCATTTTTTTAATGTGTGTGTGTCTTTATAGAAACTGGTTTGGTGTGCCAGGCACAAATCATAAATTTACAAAGCAAGGGCCTGGTAAAGGAATAATGAATTATGAGGGAAATTTATCAAAACGGACAAGGATGACAGGGTTGAAGTATATTCTTTGGCAAGCTATACACCATACATTTTAATCCTTCAAAGCTCAACTCACTCAGTTGTAAAAGTACAGGAATAGCACAGGCACATGCAATAATAAATCAATAATGTTGTCTGCAATCGCTTTGATTCTGAAACCGTTTGGATGACCATGTAGTTTTTATAAATTTTTTTTCTTTGCCTGCTTCTTGACATGTCTGATTATATGACAAAAACAACTCGCTTTCTTGAATTATGCTGTGCTCAACATTTTCTTTTATCACTCATCTTGCTAGCTAAGCATATTTGCAGGACACGTCAATCCTTTTAAATTCATAAAAGTGAAGGGGTGTGCTATTCAAGAAGCAGAAGAGAAAATACATGTTCTCATTAAAGGCGTGTTCACTGTGCCCTAAGCCCCGTGTATACTTGAGGTTTTATTAGGGTGCATATGATGTAAATTTCATCATCTGTGAGCATAATAGGCTCACAACCAGATTTTCTTATTGTTTGAAGATAACAACCTCTGCAGCTCTACCATTGGAGAAAGCAGAACAGTAATTTTAGATCACATTATGGCCTGAATGCCACTGAATTTCTGTCAGAGTTGTGTGACAGTCAATCACTCAATTTACCTGTCACAAATCTGTCTGTCTTCTCTTATAAAAGATAAAAAAGCAAATTTTTATTTATTTTTTCAGTGTAAATTCGAAAAATTATGGAAGCCCGTTTCCACTAATATATATATATATATATATATATATATATATATATATATATATATATATATATATATATATATATATATATATATATATTTATATATTTATATTATATTTTTTTTTTTTTTTTTTTTTTTTTTTAGTAATTACGTATTTTTATATTCTGACAATTTTCTCAGAATTGTGATATATAAATTCGCCGTTGTGAATTTGTAAGTCCGAATTGTGAGATTATAGTATAAACTCATAACTCTCAGAAATCAAGTCATAATTGTAAGATAAAAACTTTCCTCGCAAATGCGAGTTTACATCTCATCTAACTTTTTTTCACAGAATTGTGAGTCCAATTTAGAGGGGGGAAAGACTGATATGTTCTCAGAATTGTGCGTTGATATCTCTCAAAAGTTTTTCTTGGCAATTGTGAGTTTATATCATGCAATTCTGAGAAAAGTCAGAATTGATAATCGATAGTGTTGACATGACTTTCAATATAAGGAAAAAAAAATTGAAAGAGACTGATAATGGCAGTCAGAAGAGAGAAAGACATCAAATTTACCATCCCTCCCAAAGACGCTGCATTAGAAACACCCTCGCATTAGCGTTAACTGTTTTTTTTCTTTATTTTTTTTTTGATGCAAAGGTGATATAATACAAAGAATAGTGTTATAAATTTACATACATATTTAAAAGAAAAATACAAATATGAAAAACTTTGAAGTATTTATGATGCTGATGACAGTTAAACGCGTCACACAGTCTTGTGAAAAGGGTCCACAGGCTGTTAAAATTATAAACTATTTTCCTATAAAAACAATTAATTCTGCGTTGTGATAATTCTCCTCCACTGCCATCCACTCAAAAAAACTTCTCCTTCCCTGCGTACCACAGAATTACGTTTCTTTTCCCTAACCTTTGAGGCTTGCCTGAAAGTTCTTATTTTAATTTGAGCATTTTTTTATTCTAGAATACCACGAGATGCTGTAAAAGACATGAGTGCAACGGTCAAATGGATGCCATCTAGCGAGCATTTACATAGAAAAAAAAATGGAAAAATAGCACAGTGGAAGGAAAAAAACATGCTCTGTGTGAAAGCATCTGCCAAAATTCATAAATGTCAATGTAAATCCCTGCTAATGGCGACTACTGCATGAAATTTTGATTCACTTTCATTCTTGAGTGATCGGGGGTTGTTACTATACACTCATTCATTCATTATTTGTATGGCAGACACAAGGTGCATTCACAATATACATTTAATCAGTATTTGTGTTCCCTTGGAACCATGACCTTGGCATATCTAGCACAAAGCACAACAGGAACATATGTGAGAGTGCTGTTGCTTAATTCTGGGAATTGCCTTGTCTTTTTTAATTAAGGTCTATCTGGTCCACAGCCATGCATTGCAGTTATCTAACAACTTTAGTGGCCTCATATCTAATCGCTTTGCCTTTGTTATTGCTGTAATGGTCCATACTCCAACATTCAAATAAGCACTAAGAGTCGTTAACTTTACACTTGATAGCATCTATCTTTTCTCCCCTAGAAACCTTAGAATTGGTGTAATCTGAATCCTATACCTGTCACAAAACTTTCTTATGAAATTATTTTGTGTGTGTATGTAAACTCTAAAATGAAATTAATTCAAAATGAATGTTTATGTTGAATACTATCCGATAGGCTGTCGATTCATTAAAAGCTCATATCTGTGCCAATAAAATATTTTTTTTTTTTTACTATTAAATGTACAATAAAATATTTTCAGTCATAACTCGTGGAGAGAAACAGTGCAGATGCTGGATAAAGACGAATATTTCTAGTGTGCATGTGTCAACCATGCAATGTGTGCAGTTTGCACATACTGTACAGTATGCCAAAGGTCCCAATATACTTTAAGACAATAAAGCAGTAAAAAAAAAAAAAAAAAAAACAACCCCTAGCATTGTTTTGACTTTGTACAAGTTTCTGTACTTAGATTTTTGGGAATCCATTGTCTTGTTCACAGCCAATATTCACTCTCTGTGTGAATAAGACCCGCAAGAAGCTATTAAAGTTACTGGATTATATCCAGTTCACACAGGGACAGAGATGTTAAAGAAACAACACCAGCTTGTGCCACGCTCTGCTTGCAGCAGCATCCTTTGTTTCCTGCCTATTGGCGTCTCTACATCTACATCAATATTAGATTATTGGGAAACCACAAGATACTATAATTATGAATGCAAGATGTTGTGTTTGTGTGTGTGGACTGGAGAATTTGAACTTTAAAAGCACTTGGACTGGTAATCGTTTTATATTTCTGCTATGAAGACAGCATGTCTTGTATTTTAAGAGCAAGAACACAATGAGCTGTAATTTCATGTAGTCATAAAAGCTGGCACTGAAAAATGAGTAGAGATGAGTAGAGATACTCACTAAATAATTTGACAATAAACACAAAACATTAAAAGGATAGTTCGTCCTGAAATGAAAACCGTCATCGCAATCCACGTGACATCATGGAACACACAAATAAGATGCTTTGAAGAAATGTTCATGCTGTTCTTTTCCATATACTGAAAGTGAATGGTGACTAGGGGATGTCAAGTTCCAAAAAAATCAAAAAGCTCCATAAAAGTATTACAACAGTAACCAAAACTCATGCTCTATATTACAAGTCCTCTGACGTCATGGATGCACTGCCTCCTCTCGCATGCCTTTTCCCCATGAATTCACAATTACCCCCCATCAAACTCAAGACACACTAAATTCAATGGACTCAGAAGAGGCAAGAGAGACGCTGCCTCCCACTGTAACTTTAACCACTGCTGTCGCTGTTGGGCAGTGTCACTTTAGAAAAACAAAATTAAAATAAAAAACACCATATTTTATTTTTGTACTGTGGATTGTTTTCTCATTTTTAATTTTTTGAGGAGGCGCTGTTTCTCTAATCTCCTAGGAGGAAACGCCCCGATAGAATTTTATTGTAAAGATAAACAGTCTACCAATAGAGAAACACACTAAATCACCTCAGCACTTACAAATATGGAATTCCAATATGGCTTCGCTTGGAGACGACGGGATTCCATGCTTTCATCAGTAACCACATGCTGTGAACGGATGTGCTCTGAGGTTTCCGATGGAGATGTCTTCACTTTTAATGAATGCTTCTATTTGTTTTGTTGTTGTTGTTTTGTTTTTTTACGTAAGAAAAGATTGTTTTATCATCTCAATGGGACCTCAGTGGGATTAATTTCTTGCCAGTGATAATTAAAAAGAATAGAAGGCCTAAATGGTTGCAAGCAAATACCCCGAGAGCTAAACTTTAGAATTTCTTTATTATGAGAAAATTAAATTACAGCACTGTTCTCCTAGGGATCAATTAACAATGAAGTCACCTCACCACCAGAATGCATAGACGATTGGGTTGTGCTTCAAAATGAGAAGAATATTTCACAGAAAATATTTCAAGGGTATAACAATATGCATTTGATAAAATTCCAGAGGCTCTTGTCTTTATTGTACAAACTTCAATGTCATACCAATACACTCAAAACCCTGCAAAGTTTCCTGAGGACCTCAAAATTTGTCTCTAAGTTTGGTTCACGTGGCTACACCAATCATGGGGAAGACTACTGATCTGAGAGTTGCCCCGAAGACATTCATTGAAACCCTTCACGAGGAGGGTCAGTGTTACGGCCTGTGACGTAGTTTTTGTACTGTTTCGGGGGTCAGTCCAACAGCTTGTTTGTTCTCAGTCGTCTTTTCTCTCCTGTGCTGTGCTGATAGAGTCTATTCATGACACCTGATACTCATGAATGAACCAATCA